>NC_057944.1:29599982-29614792 GCF_018555375.3 Anguilla rostrata | reverse complement strand
GTCTTAGTTTATTTTCAAGTAAAACTCATCTTTTTGTGGTATCATAAGTATTGAAAATTGGAAGAAAAAAAATTTGCACTTTGGTTGGTTTTTCAAATGTTTTTTTCTAATTGTTTTTTTAAATTTGCGCAAATTAACTGTATTCTTTTCTACCTAAAACAAAAAATAAATAAAAAACCACAGGCAGCCTAATACTTATTGCCTGTATTATATCAATTTCCATCTCCTCACAATCTAATGCCCTTGCGGTTGGCTTTTCTGTGCTTTTCTTATCTTCATTTTCACACTGGCCACTTGTGGTTCTTCTCTGGAAGGAGCGCAGCCACTGTGTTGTTCCTTCTCAAGATGCGCAGATGCTTTCATGACTTCTGCCTTCTGCTTAGCTCCGTCCATTGGCGGTTCTTCTTCCTCCTCTGTGTTTGGCCATTTATGGAGATAATCACCTTTTAAAGACCCTGGTTCAAACTCAGGCCTCTTTTCCATCACAACCCTGTAATTATACTTCAGTGTCACTGATAGGTTGTGATAGAAATGATGTGTGCCTCTGCGTTTTAAATATCATTAACTTTTGCTAGTTACATTAGCTACCAAGGCAGTAGGAGATAGCATGCTAGCTAGGAGTTGAGTTAGTTTACTTTTAGCTATAAATGTAATGGACTGCATTTATAGCGTTTTATCCAAGCCTTTACAATTGATCCTCTCACTCACCAGGCTTTAGGGTTAGGTGTCTTGCTCAGGACATTCGACACGCCAGGCGGATCGAACCGCAACCCTCACTGCCAGACAACCGTTCTATGTCTGAGCTATGTGCCCTGACTAGCTCAGACATAGTTCAATAGGAGCTATAGTTACAAGTAGATTGTGCATTGCTAACTAATAGCCTGCTATCTGAATTGTAGCTACATTATGGCAGCACATTATCCATATAGCGCATCCACTAGCATGTAGTTCAGCTTAGCTATTACATTACATTACATTACAGTCATTTATCCAAAGCGAAGTGCAATAAGTGCATACGGAAGGTCATTGGAACAATTACAAAACACTGGTCTGATAAGGATAATACGCATTGTGAAACAGTTATTCAAAGCATGTCCATCAGTCCAGTTCACACTGTACTAAACTGTTCTATACTGACCAAATCATCAGTGCTACGTACTTTGTTGCTGTCCTAACCTGCAGTATGGTGCTGCGTGTCAGTGGCGAACTGTGACTGAGTTTTCTTAAAGTTCTAATATATCTTTCCATGTATTTCTCTAATTTTCAGGAAGGTTAACAAGTTTAGCAAGCAATTAACAAAAACACTCTAGATGGAAGACCCAGTTGGAAGGGCCTGATCATCTTCATCACCAGATCTGCATTCCCAACACTTCTGTTACATTCCAGTTAAATGTAAAAAAAAGACAGAAACATGCACCCATGTCTAAGTACTGACTAAGGCCAAAATAGGTTATCGTCACAGTATGAGACTTGGCCTGGATGGACTAAGAGTACTGGGCCAGTCCCGGTTAATATCAGGAGAGATAGTGCCATCTACATTTTGGCATAGCAGTGCTGGGTCCTCCCGGCTGACAGCGGGTCTATGGTTGCGGTGGAACACAATCAAGCGAGATGGTCATTTCCACCCTGCTGCACCGTGTGGTTGATGAATATGTGGTTCTATCTGTTTATAGTTGCTTGAGCTGCTTCTTCGTCTTCCAGTGTCGATATCTGCAGAGAAACCTAACAGTTTCAGTTAGACGCACACAATAATTTTTTAAAGCATCTCCAATTCAGTTCTTCACCACGCATCACCCCTAGAATCTTCATAGGGGCACCTACGAAATAGAAGGGGAAAAGTTTGAGACTTAATTGTAATTAAAGCCCAAGAAGGCTATTTTGAGGAGAGTTGTGTCTTAGTTTATTTTTAAGTAAAACTCATCTTTTTGTGTTATTGTAAGTAGACATTGGAAAAAAATGTTTGTTTTTCAAATTGTTTTTTAAATGTGCATAAATTAACTGAATTCTTCTCTACCTAAAATTTTTTTTTAAAGACCACAGGCAGCCTAATACTTATTGCATGTATTGTATCCATTTCAATCTCCTCACAATCTTCATAAACTCCCCACGTGGTTTTCTTCATCTACAGTCCTGTTTCCTTTCTGCCGTTGTGGTTGGCTTTTCTTTGCATCTTCGTTTTCTCACAGGCCCATTGTGGTTCTTCCTGTAAAAGGCCCTGGTTCAAACTCTGGCCTCTTTTCCATCACAACGCTGCAATTATACTTCAGTGTCACACAGAGTTTGTGATAGAAATGATGTGAGCCACTGCCTTTTAAATATCATTAACTAACGCTAGCCTGCTAGCTAACATTAGCTACCCAAGGCAGTAGGAGACACATTAGATGGTGCCACCATACAGAGGTCTAGGAATTGTCAGTTACAAACGTGAGTCTCTACGAGCTAGAGGCCTGCAAATACCAAGTGTCATTTTAAATCCATCAGACATATGTTAAAGGATCCAGGGTCATTGCTTGGTGACTGTGTGTCTACACAGCATACTACTCAGAGTAACATACTCCAGGGACTTGTATAGGTATCCTTCAGTTTTGATGTAGCTCAGTGTCTTAATGTACCGTATGGTGTCATTTGCCTGTTTATTCCCTTATGCAATCAGACAAGATGGGACTGATTACTGAAGAATTAAGCCTTTATTGTGAATGGCAGAATCACGCAGACATTTATGAGAGCCAGGGACAGGTGTGTGCGTGCGCGCGTGTGTGTGTGTGTGTGCTTGTGGAAGCAGGCATGGTTAGCTACATAATAAATGGTGTTATTGACCCACGGAAGTTTGTCTTTACTTCCATTATTACAGTAGCTATAACCACATTGAAATTAAACAATGTTGATTATTTAAGAGCTGAATGGGGAGAACTTGTGAGATTGCAGTGTTGCCTTTTTCCCCTAAAACATCAGCCAAATGCCTAAAGTGCAAATAGGTGAGTTTTGGTGCATGTATTAGATAATAAGCTTATGGGCAATGGGAATTACAGGGAAGTAAATGACTCTTGTATGTTAATTGGCACAGAAAAATATAAAGAGGGAAATATGCCCTGTGGGGTGTGTCTGACTACACTTCTCTAACATACCATACTCCTCTAAGCTCCACAGTTGTTGAGAAAGAGCTCCTCCACTGGTGATTGGTACTGACTCAGGAACTCTTTCAGCTCTGAGAGAGTGTGCCTCTTCACACTGGTCTGCTCAGTGTTGGGAGCTGTGGCCCCCCCGCTGCGGATGGGCCGGCCGTTGTTGTCCAGGCAGCAGTAGGCGTTCCAGATGTAGTCGGGGATGTTGACCCGCTTGACGTTGTTCTTGATGATCCAGTTGTTAGCGGAAGGGATGGCGCCCACCAGCACGTAGGCCTGCGAGCACGTTTTGAGGTTTTTTTGCAGATACGTCTCATAATCATTCCAGGCCTTCTGGTTCAGATTGGGTGTTTGTGGCACCACGTTGGTGAGTGTGAACGTGGCCTGACGGCTGTCCCCTGCAGGAAGGGGGGAGCACAGAGAGATAGAGAGAGATAAAAGATATAGAGATGGAGGATCATTTTTAGGGGATGCTGCTTTCTTAAAAGTACATTCTCTGAATATCCATTTTGCAACTGTGATGTTCTACCTCAAGGTACTGATCTCATGACAACAAACCTGGTTTGAATAGCATTAGTAACACAATGCACAGCTGACCATACTCAATTCACTCTTAGAGACCCAATAACCAGTTTGGCATGTCTGCTGGAATAAAAAACCAGCAGGTAAAGTGGATCTGAACGCTTGTCTGAGTCACAGGCATCCTAGTTTTCTTATTGTCTCTGTTTAGCATTATTTGCTATTTTTGTGTGAACATCCCCTCAAAACTCCTTCAGCCGCAGTATAAAAACCAAACAGAAAAGACTGAGAAATAATAGAATGGAGATTTTTGAATAGTATGCATTAGACCCAAGGTATGGGGATGCATTACCTGATTGGTGTTGTTTTGGATTGAGGTGCCCACGGTCATAGTTAGAGTTTATGTAGTCCTCTTCGAGAGCCTGCCTCTCACCAAAGTACACCCCCTTGTGTTCAGTTATGAGGTCCTTCTCTTCCTCCATCCCTGCATTCCAGCTCCCGTCCACAAGCTGTGAAACAGCTCTGCAGTCAGACCACTGTGTGTGTGCGTGCATGCATGCGTGCGTGTTTGACTATGTGTTGAATCCACCACCATGAGTGTGATGCCTGTGAAAATATACCAGAGAGGAGTGTGACGCTGCGGCAGAGCTGCTGAAGTAAGTGGGGAGGAAGGTCACCGTAAGTCTTCCTCAGTACTCACCTGTGGCTCTATACACCAGTCATTCCTCGTCGGGTCATTGCCTGTCTGAAAGCGGTAGGCGGAGTAGACGGCGATGCGGTGGAGCGTGTCGTACAGCGTGGCGAAGTGGTAGCGGTTTTCAAAGCGCTGACACAAACGGGCGACGCCAGGCGTGGCCGCGCCCCACTCGGGCACCTTGCCCCCGTAGAAGAAGTCCAGACACTCCGGGACGTCCTGGAAGCTTCCCACTACCTCCCCCCTCAGGGGGGGCAGGTGTGCCAAGACAAGGAAGCACAGTGCTGCCAAGACCTGCATCTGAGCCAGTGGAATTCAGAGAACCAGTTTAGCAGAATTCTGAGCACTTTACCTGTAGCACACAGTTCCACAGCAGAGTCAGGATTTGGTCTAGAGTTCTTCTTATATTGGTTCCTCCTTATCTACCTTGATACACTATTTGGAGGTCACTCTTTCTCCCTCCCTTTTTCCCCTTTCTCTGCTTTTTGACAAAGGTCAGTAGCTAGCCAGATTTTGGTTTGCATACAAACGAATGTGTGTGCAGATGTGTGCATGATTGTGTGCATGTGTGTGTGTGTGTGTTTGTGTATGTGCATGTTTGTGTGTGTGTGCGTGTGTCTCTGTGTGAGTGTGTAGACGTGTGCGTGTTGTGGCCTTCCTCACCACCCACGGTTGCAGTTGCCACAGCAATATAAGAACCAATGCAGTGAGTCTCAGGATCAGTTAACAGAAAATTCATTTAATTGTATTAATTGTAGGGGGAAAGGGAAGGGGAAGCAAAAAGAACAGAAACTTCTTCCCGGTCGGGGTATCAGTCTTCCTCCCCAGGGTGAGTACAATCCTCCTGGGAAGACAAAGTGAACAGGGTTAGGTGCGTGAGCTCGGGCACTGGCCAGCACGCTCCAGGTCGGTCTCCACTCCTTCCTCCCTTCCGCAAAAAGGTTGAACGTTGCAATCCTACAATTCCTTTCTTTTTCCTTTGTTGGCTCACAGCCGCTTACCGCCCAATGAACCGATGAGGAGAGACGCCAGGCGCACTTGCTCTCCCTAGTCCCGCGCCGCCCTCACTCCTCTGTGCTGCTCCTTATACCTTCGGTGAGGCAATCAGCTGAGCAGTCTCAGGTGTGCTGCAGCAGAGTGGAAAATTCCACATACCTGCACTCTGCTGCAGCCCTGTCCTTGGTGCTGATCCTTGGAGCTCACCTGGTCTGCAGCTTGCTGTCCCTGGTCCTGAAACCTTGCAATATTTCAGACGGGAGGTAATGTCCACTCACCACTTGTCCCAGCAGTCGCCGGTGGCGGGAGGCCCGGCCGCCCTGGTGCTTCTCGTGCTCTCTTGTGGAGCACCAATAGGGCCTCGGGGCACCACATACCCATCCCCTCAGCTCCAAGCTGTCACCTGGAGCGCCGGACCATAGGCATTCCCCCCGTCTGGAGAGGGCGTCAGCATTCCCATGGAGCTTCCCGGACGGATGTTCGACCTTGAAGCGGAAGTTCTGTAGGCTCAGAAACCACCTAGTAACACGGGAATTGTTATCCTTATTCACAGCCATCCATTTTAGCGGGGCATGGTCGGTGACCAGTACGAACTCTCTACCCAGTAGATAATACCGCAGCTTGTCCATAGCCCATTTGACTGCCAAACATTCTCTCTCTACCGTAGCGTAATTCCGTTCATGCTTCATTAGCTTACGGCTGATGTACGTGACCGGGTGTTCGGCCCCTTCACGTATCTGGGAGAGCACGGCCCCGATCCCCCCCATGGAAGCATCCGTCTGTAGTACAAATGTCTGGTCAAAGGCCGGGGTTACCAGAACTGGCTCACTGCAGAGGGTCTGTCTCAGGGTGTCAAAGGCGGCCTCGGCTTCTGCTGTCCAGCTGACTCGGTTGGGACGATTCTTTGAAGTCAGGTCATGCAGGGGTGTGGCTATGGATGCAAAATTGGGGATGAATTGCCGGTAATAGCCAACTAGGCCTAGAAAGGTTCTCACCTGCTTCTTGGTCAGGGGCTTGGGCCATGTTGCGATTGACTCCACCTTCGTGGGTTGGGGTTTCACACACCCCCGTCCGACCGTGTACCCGAGGTAGTCCGCCTCCTCTAACCCCAAGCGACATTTGGTTGCGTTGGCCGTCAGTCCAGCCTCCCGGAGGGCCCCCATTACGGCCTCCAGCCTGGCCAGATGGACCTTCCAGTTGGCACTATGGACCACAATGTCATCGAGGTATGTGGCCGCATATTCCTGATGGGGTCGGAGAACGTGATCCATCAGGCGTTGAAAGGTTGCCGGTGCCCCATGGACCCCAAAGGGTAGGACTCGGTACTGGAACAGGCCATCCGGTGTCACAAAGGCGGTCTTCTCTTTAGCCTGTGGGGAAAGTGGAACCTGCCAATACCCGCGAGTGAGATCCAAGGTGCTGAGGAATCTGGCCGGCCCCAGCCGTTCTATCAACTCATCTACCCTGGGCATGGGGTAGGCATCAAATCGTGAAATTTCATTTAGTTTCCTGAAGTCATTGCAAAACCTACGGCTACCGTCTGGTTTGGGTACAATAACTATTGGACTGCTCCAGGAACTGCGGGACTCTTCAATGACCCCCATCTGTAGCATCTTTCTGACCTCTTCCCTGATGGCCTCACGCTGGGCCTCGGGGATTCTGTACGGTCTCAGTCTAACCTTCTTCCCTGGTTCGGTGACGATGTCGTGCTCCGTTATCGAGGTCCGCCCGGGTAGGTCAGAGAACACATCTCGATTCCGATCCAGGAGTTCTCGGAGGTCCTGGACCTGGTGAGTCGTCAGCTGCTGCCCCATGGTTACCTCGGGTGTGACCTGGGGAGAGAGATGAGCAGCAAGCCCCTGGGCCGGCGGTTGTTCAGCTTCATACCACCGTTTGAGCAAGTTAACGTGGTATATTTGAGTGGTACGCCGTCGTCCCGGCTGTCTGACCTTGTAATTGACCGGTCCAGTTTTCTCGGTCACTTCATACGGCCCGTGCCATTTAGCCAGAAATTTACACTCGTGTGTCGGAACCAACACCATCACCTTATCCCCCGGCTTAAACTCTCTCACCTGGGCTCCGCGGTTGTATACTCGGGCTTGGGCCAGCTGGGCCTGCTGCATGTGCTCCCGGACCATAGGCCATATGCAGGCCATCCGTTGGTGCATCTGCTCCACGTGTTCAATGGCCGTGCGATGGCGCGAGGGTTGCTGCTCCCAGGTCTCTTTGGCCAGGTCCAGCATTCCTCGGGGTCGCCGCCCATACAGCAGTTCGAAGGGGGAGAATCCTGTGGACCCCTGCGGTACTTCGCGGATGGAGAACATTAGATAGGGAAGCAATTGGTCCCAATCCTTACCATCTGTCTCTATCATTTTCCTCAACATCTGCTTTAAGGTGCGGTTAAATCTCTCTACCAACCCGTCTGTCTGCGGGTGATAGACTGAGGTCCTCAGCTGTTTCACCTTCAACAGGTGCGACATCGCCTTCAGTACTGTGGACATAAAACATGATCCCTGGTCAGTGAGTATTTCTGATGCTATACCCACCCGGCTGAACAACAGGAACAGTTCTCTGGCTACCGTCTTCCCGGTGGCTGTCCTCAATGGAATCGCTTCGGGAAACCGGGTAGCATAATCCATAATGACCAGTATATATTTGTGTCCCCGGCTGGACCGTGGGAGCGGGCCCACAATGTCCATTGCGATGCGGCTGAAGGGGATATCGATGATAGGCAGAGGTATTAGTGGGTTCTTATAATTCACCTTGGGGCTGTGGAGCTGACATTCTGCGCAGTGGCGACAGTACTCTTCGACGGCTCTCTTTACGCCCGGCCAGTAGAACCGCGGAAGGATACGCTCATAGGTTCTCGACTCCCAGGTGCGCCCCCAGGAGGTGGGTGTGTGCAAGATACAGGACCTTTGAGACATAAGTCTTGGGAACTAACAGCTGTTTGTGACACTCTCCCTTGGCCTCATATACCCGATATAACAGCCCCTGATCAACCGTGAAATGTGGGTTTGTCGTTTCACTCACCCCTGGTTGTAGCTGCCCCTCGATCTCCTGGACATTCCTCCATGCCTGAGCCAGGTTGGGGTCCTGAAGCTGTGCCGTCCCAAATTGGCTGTGGTCTCTGGTTGGGTCCCCCTGTCGGTGGGAGAACTCGGAGAAGGTCTCGCTCGGACCCACCTCTTCCAGGGCTGTTGGATTCTCGGCTCCTGCTTCTGAGGCGGTGGCGGTGGTGTCCTCAGGGCCGGGAGTGGGCCCTCTCACCTCTATGTCCGGGTCCACCGTCTCGGTTGGGTCTCCCCCAGATAGGCCCGCCCAGGCTGGTTGAGCGCCCCCTTCTGTTCGTCTGTGGGTGCGTCGCTTCTGGATCCTGCGGCCGGTCTCTGCGTTGCGGCTCGCCGGAGCTTCCTTCCAGTACCGATCAAATATGACACAATCCCTGCCCACCAAGACCGGGACGGGCAGGTTCTCTACCACCCCTGCCCGTACGGCCACCGTCCCCCTTGGGGTGGACATGTCAATGGTGGCAGTGAGATATCGCTTGGTGTCACCGTGGATGCAGGATACGGAAATTTCCTCACCTCGGGCGACTCCGGCGAACTCTGGTCGGACGAGCGTCACCATACTTCCGGAATCGAGTAGGGCCTCAGTATCTCGGCCTGCAATTTTCACGGGAAAGGTTGGTGCTCTTGCTCCCTCATGTGCCCAGCATGTGGTGATGTACCTGCAGGGGAACGCCAGGGGTCCCGATGTCTCCGCCGTTGGCATGGGTTCGTCTCTGTCGGGGCAGTCTCGTGCGAAGTGGCCTTCCCTTCCACAGGTGTAGCACCGTCGTCTGTCCCGGTTCTCCCGGGGTGGGGGCGGGGTGGGCTCCGGGGTTCCGGTTGCTCTCCTGCCATAACCCTTCTCTGTCCTGGATGTCCCGGCGGTGCCTCTTAGGGGTTCGGGTCGGCTGGTCCGCAGCATCTCTTGGGTGACCTGGTGGTTTTCCAACAATGCAATTAAAAGGTCAATACTTTGCGGCCCCTGTTGGCCAACGTACCTCTTGGCATCTGGGGGTAGGGCCCGGGTGCATCGGTCCAGCACTACTCGGTCCAGGAGGGGGGGCCCGTTTCCTTCCACCAGCCAGCTCCGGGTTACACGACTCAGGGCAGCGATTTGTGCTCTCGCGGGTTGGTTGGGGTTATACGTCCATTGATGGAATCGTTGGGCTTTTGCCGGCAGGCTGTAGCCATATTGAGCCAAAATGGCCACTTTGAGATTGCCGTAACTCTCCGCCTCCACAGCCGAGAGGTCCCGGCAGGCTTTCTGGGCCTCCCCGGTCAGAAAAGGTGTCAGGATACTACCCCAGTCTCCTCGGGCCCAGCCTTCTCTGTGAGCCGTCCGCTCAAACAGCTCGAGGTAGGCCTCCACGTCATCCTCGGGGGTCAACTTTGTCAGCACATCCCGCGGCTTCTGGTTCCTCTCCCGTTCCCTTGTCCTGGAACACAATTCAGTCAGTGCCACCTGCAGTGTTTCCTGCGTCTGCAGGAGTGCTTGAATAGCCTCCTCCATTTTTTTTTTTTTTTTTTTTTTCTCTGCTGGTTTCCTTCTTGTCTGGTCAACCCGTAGCGTGGATTTGGAATGCCCGCATCCTCCACCATATGTGGCCTTCCTCACCACCCACGGTTGCAGTTGCCACAGCAATATAAGAACCAATGCAGTGAGTCTCAGGATCAGTTAACAGAAAATTCATTTAATTGTATAAATTTTAGGGGGAAAGGGAAGGGGAAGCAAAAAGAACAGAAACTTCTTCCCGGTCGGGGTATCAGTCTTCCTCCCCAGGGTGAGTACAATCCTCCTGGGAAGACAAAGTGAACAGGGTTAGGTGCGTGAGCTCGGGCACTGGCCAGCACGCTCCAGGTCGGTCTCCACTCCTTCCTCCCTTCCGCAAAAAGGTTGAACGTTGCAATCCTACAATTCCTTTCTTTTTCCTTTGTTGGCTCACAGCCGCTTACCGCCCAATGAACCGATGAGGAGAGACGCCAGGCGCACTTGCTCTCCCTAGTCCCGCGCCGCCCTCACTCCTCTGTGCTGCTCCTTATACCTTCGGTGAGGCAATCAGCTGAGCAGTCTCAGGTGTGCTGCAGCAGAGTGGAAAATTCCACATACCTGCACTCTGCTGCAGCCCTGTCCTTGGTGCTGATCCTTGGAGCTCACCTGGTCTGCAGCTTGCTGTCCCTGGTCCTGAAACCTTGCAATATTTCAGACGGGAGGTAATGTCCACTCACCACTTGTCCCAGCAGTCGCCGGTGGCGGGAGGCCCGGCCGCCCTGGTGCTTCTCGTGCTCTCTTGTGGAGCACCAATAGGGCCTCGGGGCACCACAGTGTGTGTGTGTGTGTGCGTGTGTCTCTGTGTGAGTGTGTAGACGTGTGCGTGTGTGTGTGTATGTGTGTGTGTAAGTGTATGTGATTGTATGTGTGTATATGTGTGTTTGTGTATGTGTGTGCATATTTGTGTGTAGATGTGGGCATGCATGTGTGCGTGTGCATGTGTGTGTGTTGTGTCTGTTTGTGTGTGTGTGTGTGTGTGTGTGCATGTGCTATTTTATTTTTCTTCAATTGTGTTTCAGAGTTTAGTTAAATAGATATCTTTGTTTACACACTTGAAGGAATTTTCTTCCCCATGCAAACCATATCAAAGGCACATATCCTTACATACATATTAATGTCCATGCAAGTTCCCATTTTACCATCAGCAAAACTGTTCTCCTTAACTGAAAAATGATTCAAAGCATATTGATTAGGGGAAAATGATCTAATGCTGAAGAGTAAACCTAAAGCAACTGGCCCTCAAAACAAGCAGGAGCTGAAGATGGGTGTAGTACAGGCCTAGCAGAAGATACCCAGCACCTGGCGATGTCTATTGGTCACAGACTTGAAGCAGTCAGTGCATGCCGAGGATATGTGACAAAGTAGTAAACATGACAGTTTTCATTTACATAACATTAATATGTCCCAAACATTATGGTGTCCTGAAATGGGGAGGGGGGAGCTGTGTGCAAAAAGTATTATAATTTCTACATGTTGAAACCAATATGTATAAAAGACCCTTAGATAAAATAGTTTTTCTGCACTTTAACCTCGTGAATTGTTTGATTACAAATCTGTTATTTTGGAGTACAAAGCATTTGTATTTGCAAAAGTATTTGTCTCAAACATTTTGGAGCTCACTGCAGGCTTATGATGTGTTATGTCAGTGTTGATGCAGGAAGTGACACTGCCATGACATACCATGCAAAACACACCACTGAAAAAAGCACTACACACTAACAAGCACTACACATAACAATATGTTGTTCCTATGAAGAAGTCATATACTGCTTAGGAAGGATGATTCATAGAAAATGTTTCATTTTTTATTTGATTAATATTTGATCATATATAGTGCCCTCCAAAATGTTTGGAACAAAGTAGATTCTCAGCTTTTATTAAAGGATATTTTTGTATCCTTTAGTAAAAATAATTGTTTGATTACAAATTTAATATTGTGGAGTACAAAGCCAAATCGGGATCAAATATGTCTTTGTCCCAAATGTTATGGAGGGTGCTGTATTTCTGAGTTAATGACCCTACATGACACCCTGCATTACCCCTGATTACCATACATAGTATACAGTACCTAGTGTGCCCAGTATATCCGAATAGTGCTGAAGACCCCTCCTTGAATCACGCTAGATAGACCGCTACCCAAGCCGAATCACCTTAGTCCACTCCCAGGGCCCAATCTAACACATCTCGCATGCTCTACATGTAGAGGAGTGAATACTGATGTTAAGTGTGGATCCAACCCTAGTATAGAGATCAGGTCTTTACTTCACTGGTAATGGGCTCTGCTTCTAACTCCTTTATAAGCACCTGTGAGATCTATACTCATTTAAAAAATTCTACAGAATTCAAAGCGACCTATTGACCCAAGTTTTTGGTTCAAAATACATATGAGTAAAGTTTATTTGAGCTCCCTCTCACACAATTGCAGTTAGCTAGGTGTTATGCACCTTACTGGTTCTTTGGGTTATATATGTGCCCCCTGCCCAGGGGTTATAACTCTAGCTGAGCATGTTACTGAGAATCTAAATATATAAAGGAAAAATTAATCATACAGACACTAAAAGAAAACCCCCCACTGTTTCTCACCTTTGTTTGGTCTCACTGTTGGAATGGGTTGGTACTCAGAGAAAAAGGCTGGTGTTGATCAGAAGTGTGTCTCCAAAAATCTGCCAAAAATCTCCCCCCTCACAGCCTTTTACATCCTTCCTTAACCCCTTTCTTCAAGCCACGCCCTTGGGAGGAGTAAAGCAGAACTGAACGCTTGTCTGAGTCACAGGCATCCTAGTTTTCTTATTGTCTCTGTTTAGCATTCTTTGCCATTTTTGTGTGAACATCCCCTCAGAACTCCTTCAGCCACAGTATAAAAACCAAACAGAACATACAGAGAAAGACTATAATGGAGATTTTTTAATAGTATGCATTAGACTTCAGGAACGGGGAGGCATTGCCTGAGTGGTGTTGTTTTGGACTGAGGTGCATACATACACACGCACGCACGCACGCACGCACGCACACACAGTAGTCTGACAGCAGTGCTCTTATTTATAAGTGTTAGGCCACAAATAATAATAATAATAAATAATAATAAATAATAATAAATTCTAAATAATATAAAATAATTCTAAATAATAAATAAATTTATATATAAATAATAAATAAACAAAATAAATGATAAATAATAATGTATGTGCATTTATTGAATAACAAACGTCTTTTCAAGTTCTGCCAAGAATAATAGGGATAGAGTGGTGATTAAACTGAGTGAAATCTTATCTACCTTAAGTTTTTTAAAACCACAGGTAGTCTAATACCATTGGCCTGTAGACACTAAAGTTGCAGGAAATATGGCAAAGGAGAAGGCGTTAGACTTAGATGTGTTGGGCTAAGTAAACATAGTGTGCCAGAAAAGGTTATTCCCTGTGAGAAAGTGCAGCGTTCGGTACACACTCGGAGTGGTCCAGCTGATGAGCAGTAATGTTAACAGGAGACCAGGAAGATCAAAAGGTAGAAGACAAATAACTTGTGATGTCTAACAAAAGAGACCGTCTTGAAACCACTGCACCACAAATACAAAAAGACCTCAATGCAACTAGAGAGAAACTAGTTTCCCTGCCTGCAGTGAAATGGGGACTGCGATCTCTTGGTCTAAACGGACGTGTATCTGAAAAAGCCATTGCTATGTGCCATTTACAAAAAAAGAAAGTCTCCAGTGGGCCAAGCACCATGAGCACTGTACTAAGAAAGATTAGGAAATGGCAGATGCACTTCCTTTTTGACCAAATTCTTTTTCTCAAGAATTTGCATTTCTCCATTCCTATGTGTTAAGAATTTGCATTGCTCCATCCCTATTTGTTAAGAACTTGCTTTGCTGCTGGATCTGTTCTGTGTGTACTCCTCTAGGGGGGTTTGGCTGCTGGCCTCCCGGCCTTATCCACGCGGGCTGCGTGGTTGGCGGGAGAGCTCCAGAACAGAGCCATACCACCAAACATAACTGTATTGCCTTATTGTCAATAAAGATCTACTTTGATGACAGTGGTCCTGACAGAAACAAAAAATAAAGAAAGTCCCCAGTGGGCCACGCACCATCAACACACCTAAGAAAGATTGGGAAATGGCAGATGCACTTCCTTTTTGACCAGCTGATCGGAGCTGCTGATTCACTGTATTCAGTGGAATTCAACTAGCACTCCACCCCCCTCCCACCACTCCAGCTCCCACTGTGCAAAACGAATGGATATGGACTTCCTATAATTTACTTAATTGTCATTAAAGCCAAAGGAGGCTATTTTGAGGAAAGTTGTCTTACATTATTTTTAAGTAAAATTGTAAGTAGAAATTGGAGAAAAAAAGTTTGCACTTTGGGTTGTTTTTCAATAAATGTGCATAAATTGTCTGAATTCTTCTCTACCTAAATTTTTTTTTAACCACAGGCAGCCTAATACTTATTGTCTGTATTGTATCAATTTCAATCTCCTCACAATATTCATAAATCCCCCACATGGTATTCTTCATCTACAGTCATGTTTCCTTTCTGCCGTTGTGGTTGGCTTTTCTTAATTTTCTCACGGGCCCATTGTGGTTCTTCCTGTAAAAGGCCCTGGTTCAAACTTAGGCCTCTTTTCCATCACAACGCTGCAATTATACTTCAGTGTCACACTGAGAGTTTGTGATATAAATGATGTGAGCCACTGCTTTTAAATATCATTAACTAACGCTAGTCTGCTAGCTAACATTAGCCAACCAAGGCAGTAATAGACACTATAGATGGTGCCACCATACAGAGGTCTAGGAATTGTCAGTTACAAAGTGAGTCTCTACGAGCTAGAAGGCCTGCAAATACCAAGTGTCATTTTTAAAACCCCAAAATTGTTAAAGGATCCCGG
>NC_057944.1:29393599-29599882 GCF_018555375.3 Anguilla rostrata | reverse complement strand
CCTCTCACACATTTGCAGTTAGCTAGGTGTTATGCACCTTACTGGTTCTTTGGGTTATATATGTGCCCCCTGCCCAGGGGTTATAACTCTAGCTGAGCATGTTACTAAGAATCTAAAAATATAAAGGAAACGTGAATCATACAGACACTAAAAGAAACCCCCCCACTGTTTCTCACCTTTGTTTGGTCTCACTGTTGGAATGGGTTGGTACTCAGAGAAAAAGGCTGGTGTTGATCAGAAGTGTGTCTCCAAAAATCTGCCAAAAATCTCCCCCCTCACAGCCTTTTACATCCTTCCTTGACCCCTTTCTTCAAGCCACGCCCTTGGGAGGGTGATGCTGAAGTTTAGGGGAGTGGACTGTTGTTTGTCGCATGGAGAGAGAGAGATGGCACCCACAGCAACACAAAACCAAATGAACAAACGCCTTCACCCTTCCCCCTCACTGAGCAAAAACATAAACTAACAAAGCAAACAAAAATAACAACGACAAAGAAAGTAAGACTGAGCAGCAGCTTTTCAGCTCGCCCCTCATAGCTGGCTCAAAGCTCCTCCAGCTTTTCAGTGGCGGGTTTTCTTCCTTCTTCAAAAACGCGCTCTCTCGGTTTGTACTCCCTGTCTCAGCTCGGAACTGTGGAGAGGAACACACCTTTAAGCACCTGGGCTGATTAATCATTGCAACCCAGGCATGTGTGCTCTCTCCACCAGTCCATGGAGAGGTCATTTTTAGGGGAAAACCAGCTGGAAAAGCGGAACTGAACGCCTGTCTGAGTCACAGGCATCCTAGTTTTCTTATTGTCTCTGTTTGGCATTATTTGCTATTTTTGTGTGAACATCCCCTCAGAACTCCTTCAGCCGCAGTATAAAAACCAAACAGAACATACAGAGAAAGACTATAATGGAGATTTTTGTATAATATGCATTAGACTCAAGGTATGAGAATGCATTACCTGAGTGGTGTTCTGGACTGAGGTGCATACATGCACACACGCGCACACGCACGCACGCACGCACGCACAGTAATCTGACAGCAGTGCTCTTAAAAATCTGCTACCAAAATCCTGCACCTTAAACCAAGAACTCACAGTGTTTTTTTCCTTTCTTCACCCCTTTCTTCAAATCACTCTTACCTTTCCTTTATGACTTCAGGATCAACTTCTGCATTTACAAAGTGCATACAGTACAGTCCAAAGGTGTTAGGCCAGATTCCAGAAATCCATCCAATCATTTTGCAAAGTTCGAGGTGGAGGGGTGGGAGGGAGATAGAGTGGTGATTAAATTGAGTAAAATCTTATCTACCTTAAGTTTTTTAAGACCACAGGTAGCCTAATACCATTGGCCTGTAGGGCGAGTAAAATAGACACAAAAGTTTCAGCCGAAAAGGTTATTCCCTGTGAAAAACTGCAAAGAAGCTTAAGATTTCCTGGTGCAGCGTTTGGTACACACTCAGAGTTGTCCAGCTGATGAGCAGTAATGTTAAAAGGAGAAGTCCAGGAAGATCAAAAGGTAGAAGACAAATAACTTGAAACCACTGGACCACAAATACAAAAAGACCTCAATGCAACTAGCTAGAAACTTGTTTCCCTGACTACAGTGAAATAGGGACTACAACCTCTTGGTCTAAAAGGACGTGTATCTGAAAGAGCCCTTGATATATGCTGTTAACAAGAAAAAAAGACTCCATTGGGCCAAGCACCATCAACATGACTAAGAAAGATTGGGTAATGGCAGATACATTTATTTTTTGACCAGTAGATCATAGTTGCTGATTCACTGTATTCAGTGAAATTTAACTAACGTTCCACCCCCCTCCCACCATTTGAGCTCCCACTGTGCAAAACGAATGGATAGACTTCCAATAATTAATTTAATTGTAATTAAAGCCAAAGGAGGCTAGTAAAACTCATCTTTTTGTGGTATCGTAAGTATTGAAAATTGGAAGAAAAAAGATTTGCACTTGGGTTTGTTTTTCAAATGTTTTTTTCTAATTGTTTTTTTAAATGTGCACAAATTAACTGTGTTCTTTTCTACCTAAAACAAAAAATAAATAAAAAACCACAGGCAGCCTAATACTTGTTGCCTGTATTGTATCAATTTCCATCTCCTCACAATCTAATGCCCTTGCGGTTGGCTTTTCTGTGCTTTTCTTATCTTCATTTTCACACTGGCCACTTGTGGTTCTTCTCTGGAAGGAGCGCAGCCACTGTGTTGTTCCTTCTCAAGATGTGCAGATGCTTTCATGACTTCTGCCTTCTGCTTAGCTCTGTCCACTGGCGGTTCTTCTTCCTCCTCTGTGTTTGGCCATTTCTGGAGATAATCACCTTTTAAAGGCCCTGGTTGAAACTCAGGCCTCTTTTCCATCACAACCCTGTAATTATACTTCAGTGTCACTGATAGGTTGTGATAGAAATGATGTGTGCCTCTGCGTTTTAAATATCATTAACTATTGCTAGTTAACATTAGCTACCAAGGCAGTAGGAGATAGCATGCTAGCTAGGGAGTTGAGTTAGTTTACTTTTAGCTATAAATGGTAAATGGACTGCATTTATATAGCGTTTTTATCCAAAGCACTTTACAATTGATGCCTCTCACTCACCAGAGCATTTAGGGGTTAGGTGTCTTGCTCAGGGACACTTCGACACGCCCAGGGCGGGGATCGAACCGGCAACCCTCCGACTGCCAGACAACCGTTCTTATGTCCTGAGCTATGTCGCCCCTGACATAGCTCAGGACATAGTTACAAATAGGAGCTAGCGTCATCCACTAGCATGGTAGTTCAGCTTAGCTATTACATTACATTACATTACAGTCATTTTATCCAAAGCGAAGTGCAATAAGTGCATACGGAAGGTCATTGGAACAACTACAAAACACTGGTCTGATAAGGTATAATACGCATTATGAAACAGTTATTCAAAGCAATGTCCATCAAGTCCAGTTCACACTGTACTAAACTGTTCTATACTGAGCCAAATCATCAGTGCTAACGTTACTGTTGTTTGCTGTCCTAACCTGCAGTATGGTGCTGCGTGTCAGTGGCGAAACTTGTGACAGAGTTTTCTTAAGAAGTTCTAATATATCTTTTCCATGTATTTCTCTCGTTTTCAGGAAGGTTAACAAGTTTAGCAAGCAATTAACAAAAACACTCTAGATGGAAGAACCCAGTTGGCAAGGGCCTGATGCCGATCTTCATCACCAGATCTGCATTCCCAACACTTCTGTTACATTCCAGTTAAATGTAAAAAAAAGACAGAAACATGCACCCATGTCTAAGTACTGACTAAGGCCAAAATAGGTTATCGTCACAGTATGAGACTTGGCCTGGATGGACTAAGAGTACTGGGCCAGTCTTGTTTAATGTCGGGAGAGATTGTGCCATCTACATTTCAGCATAGCAGTGCTGGGTCCTCTTGGTATGGGCGGCTGACTGCGGGTCTGTGGTTGCGGTGGAACACAATCAAGCGAGATGGCAGTCATTTCCACCCTGCTGCACCGTGTGGTTGATGAATATGTGGTTCTATCTGTTTATAGTTGCTTGAGCTGCTTCTTCGTCTTCCAGTGTCGATATCTGCAGAGAAACCTAACAGTTTCAGTTAGATGCACACAATAATTTTTTAAAGCATCTCCAATTCAGTTCTTCACCACGCATCACCCCTAGAATCTTCATAGGGGCACCTACAAATTAGGAGGGGAAAAGTTTGAGACTTCCAATAATTAATTTAATTGTAATTAAAGCCCAAGAAGGCTATTTTGAGGAGAGTTGTGTCTTAGTTTATTTTTAAGTAAAACTCATCTTTTTGTGTTATTGTAAGTAGACATTGGAAAAAAATGTTTGCCCTTTGGTTTGTTTTTCAAATGTTTTTTCAAATTGTTTTTTAAATGTGCATAAATTAACTGAATTCTTCTCTACCTAAATTTTTTTTTAAAAGACCACAGGCAGCCTAATACTTATTGCGTGTATTGTATCCATTTCAATCTCCTCTCAATCTTCATAAACGCCCCACGTGGTTTTCTTCATCTACAGTCCTGTTTCCTTTCTGCCGTTGTGTTTGGCTTTTCTTAATTTTCTCACGGGCCCATTGTGGTTCTTCCTGTAAAAGGCCCTGGTTCAAACTCTGGCCTCTTTTCCATCGCAACGCTGCAATTATACTTCAGTGTCACACTGAGAGTTTGTGATAGAAATAATGTCAGCCACTGCCTTTTAAATATCATTAACTAACGCTAGTCTGCTCGCTAACATTAGCTACCCAAGGCAGTAGGAGACACGTTAGATGGCGCCACCATACAGAGGTCTAGGAATTGTCAGTTACAAACGTGAGTCTCTACGAGCTAGAGGCCTGCAAATACCAAGTGTCATTTTAAATCCATCAGACATATGTTAAAGGATCCAGGGTCATTGCTTGGTGACGGTGTGTCTACACAGCATACTACTCAGAGTAACATACTCCAGGGACTTGTATAGGTATCCTTCAGTTTTGATGTAGCTCAGTGGCTTTATTGTACCGTATGGTGTCATTTGCCTATTTATTCCGGAGTGTAGCACAGTGGGTAAGGAACTGGGCTTGTAACCGAAAGGTCGCAGGTTCGATTCCCGGGTAGGACACTGCTGTTGTATCCTTGAGCAAGGTACTTGCCCGAAATTGCTTCAGTATATATCCAGCTGTATAAATGGATACAATGTAAAATGCTATGTAAAAGTTGTGTAAGTCGCTCTGGATAAGAGCGTCTGCTAAATGCCTGTAATGTAATGTATAATAATTCCCTTATGGAAGCAGACAAGCTGGGACTGATTTCTGAAGACGTACAGCCTTTATTGAAAATGGGAGAATCAATGTGTGTGTTATATACCCGTGGAAGTTTGTCTTCCATTCCATTGTTACAGTAGCTGTATCCACGTCGAAATTTAACATTGTTGATTATTTAAAGGTTGAATGGGGAGAACTTGTGAGATTGCAATATCTCGTGGTGGTTTTCTTACCATATTAAGTACTCCTTTGTAAATGCATCAACCAAATAACTAAATTGTGAATAAGTGGGTTTTAGTGCATAAATTAGATAAATGAGTTCATGGTGAAATGGAAATTACAAAAATAGACAGAAATATTCTCTGTACGCCTATGGGGTGTGTCTGACTTCCCTTCTGTAATGTACAATACTCTTCTAAGCCCCACAGTTGTTGGAGAAGAGCTTCCCCACTGGTGATTGGTACTGACTCAGGAACTCTTCCAGCTCTGAGAGAGTGTGCCTGCCAAAGTGGTTCTTCTCAGTGTTGTTAGCTATGGCCCCCCCGCTGCGGATGGGCTGGCCGTTGTTGTCCAGGCAGCAGTAGGCGTTCCAGATGTAGTCGGGGATGTTGACCCGCTTGACGTTGTTCTTGATGATCCAGTTGTCAGCGGAAGGGATGGCGCCCACCAGCACGTAGGCCTGCGCGCACTGGGCGTTGAAGAGGTCGGTCAGCTGGGACTCGTACATGCGCCAGGCATTCTGGTTCAGCTTGGGGTTCTGGGGCACCACATTGGTAAGAGTGAAGGTGGCGTTGCGGCTGGGCACTGCAGGGGAGTGGGGGGGGCATAGAGGGACAGAGAGAGGAGAGGCAGAGGGTGAGAGAGACAGAGAGAGAGAGATGGTAAGGTGATTTTTAAGTGGAACTGAATTCTTTTCTATTTCTTATGTTAACATCCCCTCAGAACTCCTTCAGCTGCAGTATAAAAACCAAACAGAAACGACTGAGAAAGACTACAGTGGATACAGTAATGGAGATGTTTTTAGCTTGGATCAGGCCCGAGGCATGGGGCTGCATTACCTGGGTGGTGTCCGTTTGGGTTGAGGTGTCCGCGGTCAAAGCCGGAGTGCGTGTAGTCCTCGTTGAGAGCCTGCCTCTCACCCAAGTACACCCCCGGATTGTCCTGCCCGAGCCAGTACCCGTCCCGCATCTCCGCACCCAAACTGAGGTCCACGAGCTGTGAAAAAGCTCTCCAGTCAAACCATTGTGTGTGTGTGTGTGTTTGTGTGTGTTTGTGTGTGTGTGTGTGTATGGTGAGTGTTTGTGGTGTCTGTGTGTGTGTGTGTGCATGAGTCAGCATGTGTGTGTGTGGGGGGGAGGGGTATGTGTTTCTGTTTGTGTGTGTAAGTGTGTCTGTTTGTGGGTGTGTGTGTGTGTGTGGGGGGGTTATGTGTGTCTGTTTGTGAGTGTGTGCGTATGTGTGTGTGGCTGTGCGTGAGTGAGCGTGTGTGTGGGGGGAGGGGTATGTGTGTCTGTTTGTGTCTGTGTGTTTGTTTGTGAGTGTGTGCGTGTGTGTGTTTTGTTTTTTCATGTGTGTGAGATGATGTTTGGTAATCTGTAAAGGCATTTCTAAAGATAAATGAGCCTCTTGCTGGTGTTGAATCCACCATCTGTGCCATGCATCACTCTGCATGTATTAAAAAAACCTCATTAAAAGACTATTTCCACAAATTCCGTTTTTTAAAACGTGAGACACGTTGTCCCCAAGGATCATTTGAAGTGAACATGAAATAAAATAAGTGCAGTACTTTTCACATGTGTGTATGTATGTGTTACTTCTCTTTTAATGTGCCTGTCATTTTCTCTCTGATAACTCCTTTTCAGTTCTCTGTCAGTCTTTCCATCTCCTGTATATTCAGTAGTGTTTTTTTTTTTTAACTTTCCCACAAAAGACTTAACACAGCTTAACAGAAAATGAAAAAGAATTCTGTGTTTTTTGTTGCTTGGAGTACGTCCTCTGTTTTTGAAGACCATTCATTGGCTTTTTATAGGATCTGTTACCTACGGAAGCTCTAGACTTGCCTGTGTCTCAGAATCTGAAATTGGGATGTTTTTTATCGCTGGCTTGTGAGGATATCGCTGAGAGGAGTGTGACGCTGCGCGAGGCTGAACAGCTGAACTAAACTGGGAGGAAGGTCGCTGTGAGTCTTCCTCTGTGCTCACCTGTGGCTCCACAAACCAGCGCTTCTCGCGACCGCCGCCGTCGCTGGTCTGAAAGCGGTAGGCGGAGTAGACGGCGATGCGGTGGAGCGTGTCGTACAGCGTGGCGAAGTGGTAGCTGTTCTTGAATCGCTGACACAAACGGGCGGCGCCAGGCGTGGCCGCGCCCCACTCGGGCACCTTGCCCTCGTAGAAGAAGTCCAGGCACTCCGGGACGTCCTGGAAGCTTCCCACTACCTCCCCCCTCAGGGGGGGCAGGTGTGCCAAGACAAGGAAGCACAACGCTGCCAAGACCTGCATCTGAGCCAGTGGAATTCAGAGAACCAGTTTAGCAGAATTCTGAACACTTTACCTGTAGCACACAGTTCCACAGCAGAGTCAGGATTTGGTCTAGAGTGGTCCTCTTCTTATATTGGTTCCTCCTTATCTACCTTGATACACTATTTGCGGGTCACTCTTTCTCTCTTTCTCTCGCTCTCTCTCTCTCTCTCTCTCATTCGCTCTCTCAATTTTTTTTAAAAAGGTCAACAGACCCAAAAAAAGCCGCGTTTTTGCTTGCATACATACCGGATTGCCTTGTGTGTGTGTGTGTGTGTGTGTGTGTGCGTGTGAGAATGCATGCTTGTGTGTGTATGTGTGTGTGTGTCTCTTTCTGTGAGTGTGATGTTGTGTTCCTCCTTTAGCTTGTTTTAGATTTTAGTTAAATCTGGCCCAAGTGAAATATATTAAAGGCCCACATCATTGCATACATATGAATGTCATTACAAATTATTCGCATTTACCATCAGCAAAAGTTTTCCCCTTTACTGGAAAATCATTGATAGCATATGGATTACGGGGAAAGGATCTAATGATTCAAACCAGGTAATTCAGTCATATACCGTACACAACTAGATGGTCCAAAGCTGTATAGGTCCAGCTGATCAGAAGAACCCTGTAAGGTTGTTGGTCGGGCTGTTGTTGTTCTCCAGCAAGGCAATGTGTTGTGGAAAAATAGGACCATATGTTAGGTTCCCAGAGTTTGGGCTCAATATGTGAGAATGGCACAGAACCTGCAGCCTTGTCCCTTCCTCCCACCCCATGTCGGGCCCTTTATAACCTACCCAGAATTCGAGAATAATCAGGGAGATAAGACCAGAGAGCCAGACGAAACTGGTAGTGCATCTGAAAATTGCTGTGCCAACTTCTACAGTCTGACACGTCAGAGAAAGGAGAGTTTAATATTTAATATTCCACGTAGTATCAGTGCTCTTTTGGCATCGTATCTAGAGCAACTTATACAACTTTTGAAAATTTACATTGTGTCCACTCACACAGATATGTACTACAGCACTAAAGCAAATCAGCTTAACCACAGAAGATACGACAGCAGTGTCCTATCTGAGAATTTAAGCTGCAGCCTTTCGGTTACAAGCCCAGTTCCCTAAACATTATACCACACTGCCTGTATCAGTGAGGGTTTCATATTAATATAAGTAACACTTTCTATAAAAGATCCTTTTTAGGAAATATTTGACTCCATCATAACTACAGTAACAGTAATTGATGCTTATGTCTGTAACCGCAAATAGACTTATGATGTGTTATGTTACCATTGATACAGGAAGTGATACTGCCATGACATGACATCTGACAAAAGCACTTATGAATGTCTATGTAGTTCTTATGAAGGAGCTATGTACTGCTTAGGAAGGACCATTCATAGAAAATGTTGCCTTAATATTTGATCGTATATTTGAGAATTAATTTCTCTGAAATCACATAGCACGCTACATTACCCCTGATTACCATTTGTAGTGTAGCTGTAATTATACTGTCACTGATAGATTGTGATAGAAGTCATGTGAATTTGAAGACCCACAACTAGAACTTTAGCGATTGTGCTGTGGAAACATGCACCAGCATGGTGAATAATTCTACCTGGGCAAAGCTGGTACCACTGAACCAGGCTCAACTGTTTCAACAGCCAACTGAACCTCAACCATTTTGTGCAAACAGCTGGAACTTCAACAGAGTCATTGCTCAGAGGGCGCTCAGAACAGTCTACATCATCTCAATTCCACCTTCCATAGAGAAAAGGTTAGCCAATAGTAATTAGCCTCATTCCAGGAAGTACTTAAAGGGAACCTCCAATGGGAAAAAACTTGGAATATCTACTTCCAGGGGAGCTTTTGAAAAGGTCCTGGATACCAAGAACAATCAACTGCTCCTTCAAAATAGAGACAGCAATCCCACAGTGCTTTGCTCCATTGTGTTTGCTTAAAATGGCCTATTTTTAAATGACAATTTTTTCTCTACAGTTTTATTTTTCATTTGAAGTTCCCTTGATGTGATCCGCAGGAGTGTAGCTGTAGTGAAATATAATTAAATAAAGAGATCCCCTATCTCAACCACTCTAGTGTCATCTAGTGGTATTTTAATGTATATCATGCATATGTTTTCATTAAAGTAGCAATTGAATGTCGATCTAGGACTTATATTTTATTAATTCATAATCCACATTTATTAATTGATTCTCTCTGTTGCTGTCTCTCTCCTTCTCTTTCACTCTCTGTGTATCTATCTCTACCTCCTCTCTCTGTGTGTCTTTACCCCCTTTCCCTCTCTCTCTCTCTCTGTTTGTCTCTCTCTCTCTGCTCTCTCTCTCCCCCCCTCTCTCTCTCTCTCTGTTTGTCTCTCTCTCTCTCTCTGCTCTCTCTCTCCCCCCCTCTCTCTCTCTCTCTCTCTGTTTGTCTCTCTCTCTCCCCACAGCCTGATGAAACTCTGGAGCCGTTCTTTGACTCCCTGGTGCGACAGACTTCTGTGCCCGACCTGTTCTCTCTGCAGCTCTGTGGCGCTGGCTACAGTCAGAACTACAGCCTCGGCAGTGCTACTGTGGGGGGCAGCATGGTGAGGGGGGCAGCATGGTGGGGGGGGGGCAGCATGGTGAGGGGGGGCAGTGCTACTGTGGGGGGCAGCATGGTGAGGGGGGGCAGTGTGATGGTGGGGGGGGGCGCTGTGTACTCTCCGAAGAAAGGCTTCCAAAAAGATAGAGGGTTCCATAAAGAACTAAAAAGGGTTCCTTTATTATGGAGACAAGCCTACGAGAGTGTGTCTGGAAGAGGAAAGAGTGGAAGAGGGACATAGACAAGTGGGAAAACAGACTGGGAAGGGACAACTGAGACAGGAGAAAACAGAAGAAGAAGAGATCTGAAGAAGAAAATAACAATATCTTTTTCTTTTTTAAAAATCTTTTATTAATATTATTAATATTGTCGTTCTTTTTTATCTTGTTAGATCATCGGGGGCGTGGACCCCTCCTTGTATGTGGGCGACCTGTGGTATACACCTATTCGCCGGGAGTGGTACTATGAGGTCATCATTGTGCGCATCGAAGTCAATGGTCAGGACCTCAACATGGACTGCAAGGAGGTGAGTATTATGGTTCTTCTTTTTCAAAGGATTAATGAGCTGCAGACTTAGTGGCTTAATGCATTTTCTCTAAATAGTGCTTTATGATGAAGACTTTCTCCTTAATCACGCTAGATTAACCGCTCCTAACCAACTATAATTACATTAGGCCATATTTAAATGGGGAATTCCACCACAAAACAAGATTAAGTCTCTCTTAGTGACTGGGAGTCTCAAAAAAGTAGTTCCTGGGACTAAAAGTTCTGGGTACTTTTGGTGGAAACGCAGCTAAAGTAATCTCTGCAGAGAAATACTGGCAGTGAAAGGTACAAATTTGGTAGAGGTGTAGGACATAATGTTGTATACCTCTACCCTTTCTCAGTTTGTATCTGGGCGCAATGAGATCTATAAATTTAATGTCAGAATTTAAACAGACCTCACAACCCAAATTCTGGTTTTAGAGATTTGAGCTAATTTTGAGTACAATAATCACACATTCACTAGGTAGGTAAGATGCGACTTACAGCTTCTACAGGTTATATGCGCCACTTACCTAGTAGGTTAATCCTTAGCTAAGCATGTTACAATGAATCTTATAATCTCAAAGCAAGAATAAACACAAGCTTATAAATGAAAAACCCCTCTGTTTCTCACCTGCCTACAGTCTCTCTGAAGCGAAGTGTCCTTACTCAGATAGCGGGCTGGAGTTGGCCTTCTAAAGATTTAGTCCCTCAAAAATTGAGTCCCCAGAAAGTTAGATCCCAAATGATAGGTACCTCCCAGCCACTCCCATGTTTTCCTTTATGAGATCATAATGTATTTCTGCATTTAGATGACATCCCTAAACCACGCCATCATTTATCTCTAACTTGACTCATCGGTTGATACAGGTTTTCACACCCCTCTGTTGCTTTGTGGGTAGGTTTTAGGCTCTTCTTGTACAATAGTTGTCACTGCCTTCAGCAACTATCTTCAGCGCAACAGACCATGCTGTACAGGCCCTCTTCCTCCCTCCTCCTTGACTTTATCCGGCAAACAGTTACTCCTATATGACCCTGGTTTAAAGTCAGGCCTCAGCACCATCGTGATGTATGTGTGTGTGTGTGTGTATGTGTGTATGTATGTATGTATGTACTGGATATACTGTATGTATGTATGTACATACAGTACCAGTCAAAAATTTGGACACACCTACTCACAGAAGGGGTTTGCTTTATTTTTACTAATTCCCACATTTTAGAATAATAGTCAAGTCATCAAAACTATGAAATAACACAAATGGAATTATGCAGTGACCAACAAAAGGTAAAACAAATCAAAACTATCTTATTATATTATATTTTACACCCTAAGTAGCCACAATTTGCCTTGATAACAGCTTGGAACACACTTGGCCATATACATATATAAATATGTGTATGTGCACTGTATGTACACACTGTGTATCTGTGGTTGAATAAATGTGTCTCTTTGTTCATTGGTACATTCCATCTGACTTTTAGCCACATCCCACAAGTAGATTTAAGCAGATTAAATCAAAATCCGTTCTGTCTCCTCCCTTTCCTCCCTGTCTCTGCCTGATCCCCTGCCCCCTGTATTTGTAACACATGGAGAATGTTGTGGTTTTACTGTAATATTGACATAAGTGGTGTGGAATGAAGACTGCAGATGTGATCTTCTGTGCAATCTTCCCTTTTTGTGCAATAAAGGCCTGTACAAAGTTTAATGTCGATGGGTAAATTTACACAACATTTTGCCACGGTAAATTTCACAGGAGCAATTTTTTTTGCTGCGCTGCTTTAGAGTCAACAGTCTGATGTGTAACTGCTCAGTCTGCCCTGTGGCCCACTGCCATTTCAGCCCAGTCCAGTCCAATTTAGTCCAGTCCAGTTCTGTACAGTCCAGTCCAGTCCAGTCCAGTTCTGTACAGTCCAGTCCAGTCCAGCCCAGTCCAGTCCAGTTCAGTCCAGTCCAGTTCTGTACAGTCCAGTCCAGTCCAGTCCAGTCCAGTACAGTAAAGTACAGTCCAGTCCAGTCCAGCCCAGTCCAGTCCAGTCCAGTCCAGTCCAGTACAGTAAAGTACAGTCCAGTTCAATCCAGCCCAGTCCAGTCCAGTCCAGTACAGTACAGTCCAGTTCAATTCAGCCCAGTCCAGTCCAGTCCAGTCCAGTACAGTACAGTACAGTAAAGTACAGTCCAGTTCAATTTAATTCAATTCAATTCAATTCAGTCCAGTCCAGTCCAGTCCAGTCCAGTCCAGTCCAGTCCAGTCCAGTCCAGTCCAGTCCAGTCCAGTCCAGTACAGTCCAGTCCAGTTCAATTCAGCCCAGTCCAGTTCAGTCCAATTCAGGTAGAATCCAGACTGGCTTGTTTTCAGTTCCAGTCATTTCGGCTTGGTTGACTGCATTGTCTCTTGCAGTATAACTACGATAAGAGCATTGTGGACAGCGGGACCACCAACCTGCGGCTCCCCCATAAGGTGTTCCAGGCTGCCGTCAAGGCCATAGAGGCGGCCTCTTCGGTGAGCCCTGCCCCGTGCCCTCCTCTTTCTCCTTCCTCCTTCTCACTTTGACTTTTTTTCACCCTCAGCTCGTTTTCCTCTCTTCCTCTTCGCTCCTCTCGCCTCCCTCCGCTCTGTCATTCTCCCTCTCCTTCCCCTTCCTCTCTCACCTGCTCTCACCGTCGCACTCCTTCTCTTTTATCCTCTCTTCTGTCTTTCTCTCTTCCCCTCTTTCTTACTTGCTCTTGCCTTGACCTCCCTCTTCCCTTCACCTTCTCTCTGCCTCTCTCTCAGACGGAGCAGTTCCCCTCAGGGTTCTGGTTGGGGGAACAGCTGGTATGCTGGCAGGCTGGCACCACCCCCTGGCACATCTTCCCCGTCATCTCACTCTACCTGATGAGCGAGAATCGGAATCAGTCTTTCCGCATCTCCATCCTGCCTCAGGTATGGTGGTGGGTGCGGGGGAGGGGGGGGGGATATTTGAAACGTATTTGGATATATAAAATTTAATTTTCTTGCCCAGGAACAAAAAAAGCCAGACCAACGTTTCCATGCAACAAGATCTACGATTTGAGTCCTCCAGTTTTCACTCAGATAGTCTGACCATTTGGAGAAGTTGCCTGGGCAGTGACATTTTTACTGGCAAAAAGCATATTCCAGTTGTGTCTGGAATTTAGGCAAAAATTAGTAGAAGTCACCTCCTGTGACCCGGCGATTCATTTTTGTCCCCTGTAGGGGACATGAGTCTCTGGCCTTAATCTCAAGAACCATACATTCTGTTATGCTGAAGCCTACACAACAAGGATAAATTAAAATAAAAATAAAAAAATCATAATAACATTATTGATAGTAATATTAATGTTGTTAATAACATTTTTCAATTTTTTGAAAACATATGTTGATCAGTGTGATCAACAATAGTGTGATCAGTGATAATGTAATCAGTAATAGTGTGATCAATGATATAGTGATCAGCAATCATGTGATCAACACTAGTATGATCAGATATAGTGTGATCAATAATAGTGATCGGTAATTGTGTGATCAGCAATAGTTTGATCAGCGATAATGTAATCAGTAATAGTGTGATCAGTAACATAGTGATCAGTAATATAGTGATCACTGATAATGTAGTAATAGTGTGATCAGCGATAGCGTGATCAGTGATTATGTAATCAGTAATAGTGTGATAAGTAACATAGTGATCAGTAATATAGTGATTAGTAATAGTGTGATCAGCAATAGTGTGATAAGTGATAATGTAGTAATAGTGTGATCAGTGTTTATGTAATCAGTAATAGTGTGATCAATAACATAGTGATCAGTAATAGTGTGATCAGCGAAAGTGTGATCAGTAATACAGTGATCAGTGATAATGTAGTAATATTGTAATCAGCAATAGTATGATCAGTGATAATGTAGTAATAGTGTGATCAGCGATAGTGTGATCAGTGATTATGTAATCAGTAATAGTGTGATCAGTAACATAGTGATCAGTAATATAGTGATTAGTAATAGTGTGATCAGCGATAGTGTGATAAGTGATAATATAGTAATTGTGTGATCAGTAACACAGTGATCAGTAATATAGTGATTAGTAATAGTGTGATCAGCGATAGTGTGATCAGTAACATAGTGATCAGTGATATAGTGATTAGTAATAGTGTGATCAGCGATAGTGTGATAAGTGATAATATAGTAATTGTGTGATCAGTAACACAGTGATCAGTAATATAGTGATTAGTAATAGTGTGATCAGCGATAGTGTGATCAGTGATTATGTAGTAATAGTGTGATCAGCGGTAGTGATGAATTGCTCTCTCCCATCCAATCACTCTTCCCCCCGCCCCTCCCCTGCAGCAATACCTGCGGCCTGTGGAGGACGTGGCGTCAGCGCAGGAGGACTGTTACAAGTTCGCCGTGTCGCAGTCCAGCACCGGCACCGTCATGGGCGCCGTCATCATGGAGGGCTTCTACGTGGTCTTCGACCGGGAGAGGAAGCGCATCGGCTTCGCCGTCAGCACCTGCCACGGTGAGGGAAGGAGGGAGAGGGATGGAGGAAGAGGGAGGGAGGGGGAGAGAGGGAGGGAAAGGGATGGAGGGAGAGAGAGGGAGGGAGAGGGATGGAGGGAGAGAGAGGGAGGGAAAGGGATGGAGGGAGAGGGAGGGAGGGAGAGAGGGAGGGAAAGGGATGGAGGGAGAGGGATGGAGGGAGAGGGGTCGAGGGAGAGGGAGGGAGGGAGACGAATAAAGCCAGTGAATGCTATTTGTGCAGTACATTGCATTACATTAGTGGCATTAGGCGGGCGCTCTTATCCAGAGCGACGTACAATGAGAAGACGAGTGCATAAATCAGGGTTAAGAGCAACAGTAACCCTAGAGGTGGGAGGTCTACCGCAAATACTCAGAAACCACAGAACCCTCATGCATTATGAGGCTAACGTTTTTATTGCTAACATTTCAGTTACTAATTTAACTAATAGCCGTGGCAATAATTTACCTTTATCTGTAAATATGATGGCTCACAGCATGTTCTCAGTGTTAAATAAAATCTGACAGAGTTTATTTGAGTCCAACAGGGTGAAGATGTAATCTAATAGAGTTAAAATTACTCACAGTGAACACGGCTGTGCATTAAAGTATTTTTAATTATGTTATTGTTGATTCAGTTCAGCTCTTGTTTCTATAACTGGTTTATATCACATATTATTTGAGATGCTTCTTCAGTCATGTTATAATCCCCAAGTCAGCTTTTGATTTTGTAAGGCCAAAAAAGAAAAGAGAGAGAGAGAGAGAGTGTGTAATGGAAGAGACAGATGGTGACTGACAGAAGATTAAGTGGCATAGGGGGGAAGAGGAGGATTAGCGGAGACAGAGACAGAGAGGGGGAAAGAGAGAGTGACCTGGCAGGGGCTGGCAGAGAGAGGAAAGTTGAGGATGTACACGAGCTGAGGACAGGAGCAGATCTCAACCCAAACTAATCAGGTGCCTGTAAACCCGCTAGCGTAACCCTGCTGTTGACCCCCCCACACCCCCCCACCCCCCCACCCAGTGCACGACGAGTTCCGCACGGCGTCGGTGGAGGGGCCGTTCCACGGCGTGGACCTGGAGGACTGCGGCTACAACATCCCGCAGACGGACGAGTCCACCCTCATGACCATCGCCTACATCATGGCGGGAATCTGCGCCCTCTTCATGCTGCCGCTGTGCCTCATGGTCTGCCAGTGGCGCTTCACGCGCTGCCTCCGGTCACCAGGGGGCGGTGACTTCGCCGACGACATCTCCCTCCTCAAGTGAGAGAGGGGGCGGGCGGGAGGAAGCAGGCCGCACGGGATTTACACGTGGCGGTTGGAGGGTGCTCCTCGCCTCCCCCCGCCCCCAGCTGCCCTGGCCGTGCCTGCGGGGGTGAGGGCGCGGGTAACTCTAGCGGCTCTTTCGCCTGTTGGCGGGAAGGAGGCGATGTGTATAGCTAAGTGTTGCTCGGAGTCTGCTGACAGGCCGGGACACCAGCGTCAGCCGGGCTCCCGCGGGGCCCTGAGCAAAGCCTCCCGCATTCACTGGACCCGCAGCCCGCGAGCCAACAAACAGCTAGCAGCGTGTGTGCAGGGAGTGTGTCCCGGAGGGGTGTGTGTGTGTGTGTGTGTGTGTGTATGTGTGTGTGTGTGCATGTGTGTGTGTGTGTGTGTGTATGTGTGTGTGTGTGCATGTGTGCGTGCGTGTGTGTGCGTGCCCAGAGGTGTGTATGTATATGTGTGTGTGTGTGTGTGTGTGTGTGTGAGTGCGTGCTTACAGGTGTGTATGTATGTGTGTGTGTGTGTGTGTGTGTGGTTACTTATGGCATGAGGCTTGCATATAACAAATAAGGACGGATGGGGCTGGATATGCTTATTAAATATGATGAATTATTGTGATTGGGTGCCATCCCCTGAAGAACTATACTGTGGAGGAGGGATGAAGATGCTGACCAGCCAAATTTCATACATTTAACGATCTACTGTACTCATTATAAGGGTTATACAAATATACAGAACATATATTTAAAATGTGAATATCAAATATATACAAGGTTGATGATACTGACATTGGAGAGGCGTAGAGCAGGGGTGTCCAGTCTCATCCAAAAAGGGCTGGTTTTTATTGTAATCCAGTACTAATACACCTGATGCAACTAATAAAATTCTTCAATGAAGACTGTGATTAGTTCATTAGTTTAATCGAGTGTAGTTGTTCTGGGCTATAACAGAGAGGAATATAAATATGAGAGATGAAACTTCCTGGATTTCACATAATTATTGCATTCTGTTTGAATATTCATGTAAATATTCATATCAGGATTGTTTTATGTCAAGATAAAACATATGTCCATTATGTTTCCAGGCGATATACAGTCTGACCACAAGTTACATTATAACATGGCTGCTCTTGTCAGTACCTCCTCCTAGTTGGAATAAAAGGCAGCACCCACCCCAGCCCTTTTTGGGTAAGACTGGACACCCCTGGAGAAGACGAGATGTATAAACATATAGACTTTTGGCAGATATCAAGAAATAATGAGATAACGTATTTAATATAATTAATATTAGATATATCCCTGTGTTTTGAATGGTTCCTTTGAATAAGAGTGTTTGACGGGTGTACGGGCTGTTTCGCTGACCACATTAACTTCATTAATGAGTGCGCCCACACTCCGGGGCCTCCTTTGTGAGTAATGGATATTAATAGTGTTGTGATTGTAGCACATTAACTGTATAAATGTACACAAGGGAGAGAAAAGAGCTAAAAAGATATAAAAAGTCTAAATGAAGCCTACGGGTCAAAATGGCGCTGTTGACTTGCTGTAAATAATAAAGACCTGATCTGTATCGAAGGTGAACCTGGCTGTACTGACAAAGAATAAAATACCTAGTACCTGTACACCGCGCCTGTCCCGGGTTGATGACCTCACTTTGATTGTTCAGGCTTCTACACGGAGGCGCAAGCTCCCTGGCATCAGCTCAGAGCACGCATTGTGTGAGTCCGCTAACCCACGTATGACTCAATAATCACTGTCCCCTGTCAGTTCACCCACATGATACAAGGATCAGTGGGACTTTGCAACACCTTTCGATTCAAAATGTGCTAAAAAAACAAAAACAAAAAACACAAATTAGCTGAGGGGACACTTAGCGATTCAGAGCACTGTATTACGGTCACATGGGAGTCCACTCTTATCCGAAAAGGGCTGATGTTGGTGCAGGTTTTTGTTTTAGCCCAACACTAAGGCACCTGATTCTACTTATCAAAGTTTTGATTGAACCCATTGATTAGTTAAATAGAGAAATCGGGTGTTGCAGTGCTGGGCTAAAACAAAAACCTGCACCCAAACTGCCCCAGCCCTTTTTGAATAAGATTGGACACCCCTCCATCATCTTCTTTTTCCATAAAAAAAAAAATCATGCACTGGAAATTTAAGCATGAAGGTCAGAGTGAAAACCAAAACGAATCAAGACTTGACAGGCACTCCATAAGACGCATGTATATATACATTCCAAATCCTAGGGTTTTCCAATGGCCAATAAAGAAATAAATCAATCCTAGAAAAGGGATGAAAAAAGAGCATATGAGCAAAAACAACAGGCTTCTAGATACTCTTTCATGGAGAAAATGATGTGGAGAAACGTGACCCCCCTCTGCGTGCCCTTGGCTCCATTTATGAGAAATGTAACATGAACCGTGCTGAAGGACTGCAGGGCTCCTTGTCTTCTGTCCACCTCTGGATATAATTGCTGCGTTCCGGGGGAAATGTATGTTGACCTGACCATAAACAGACACTCTAGCAGCCTGGGGTGAGGGGGGGGGGTCCATTAGAGTACACAAGGGGGGCAGGGAGGGGAGAGAATCTGGAGCCTCTTAAATCCTCAGCATCAGTTTCAGGAAGCGAGGGGAGAGAGCCCGGCCTGCTCTGACGGGACCTATCTGATCTGAGACCAGGAGGTGGCAGCAGGAGTCCAGGATTTTGGCTGGAACTCTGCAGTGGGACACTTTCCACACACAGGATCACAGGCACTTCCTGTGTCCATTCCGGCTCTGGGATCAGTCCAGGCTTCCAATGTGGTCTACGAGATTTCCACACACAGGGGATCACGGGCACTTCCTGTGTCCATTCTGGCTCTGGGCTCAGTCCAGGCTTCCAGTGTGGTCAACAGGAAAAGTAGCTCCAGAACTGAGAGATGAAATTAGTCAAGAACAGAAGAAATACTGCACCAAATAACAGACTCTGGAAGGTAAGGGGAAAGCAAGCCACAACCACACAATGTTATCCTCAGCATCCACACACTATGTCTAATATATCACAGTGTAGGGGGACGACAGCCCACAAGATAATTATTTACTTTGTATTCAACACAACTCTAGTGAATGTGTGTGTGTGTGTGTGAGAGAGAGAGAGAGATGCTGAGCACATGTCAGAACTTACCCACTGTGGTAGTGTGGTAACTTGGGAGTTGACTCAATATGCGCAGATAAGAAGTCTGTGTTTATGGTCTTAGGTCGTCCTCTCGTGGCCATAAGTAGTTTTTTATGTCAGCAATATGTTATACACTGCTGTGTTCCTTATTGGCGCTGATTTTGTTCTTAAGCATTTCTGTGTGCGCAATTAAAACAGTCATGCGCTGCTTTATCGTTTTATTACTAAGGGCCCTGCATGTGCTTGTTTTTCGAGGTGTGAGCATATCTACTGTTATTTTATTTTTCATATTTGCGAAAGACCAACAGACTTGACCCTAATTCCACGATTACAGTGCATGCCATAAGGTTTCAATACTCCTCTCTGGAATGAAACACCGGTTCAGGGGATCAGCGCAGATGGTTACGTCGTTCGCCTGTTTGTTTCAGGAAGTGACGAAATATATTAATTCACCTGAACGATGCGGAAGTGCAGTGTCAACAGGGCGATATGAGCACGATGGTCAGGATGGCAGGCTGTTTTCACCAGATACTCTGAAAAGCGAAATATTGAACACTATATGCTCGTAAACACTGCAATCTCGACGGAGAGGTAACGCTGAGTGACGGCTGTGGTACAAACAGGTGTAGCTAGCCTCGTAGCTAGCTAGCAGCATTGGATTGTTTGTACGCTAGTTATCTAAAAGGTTAGTCTACCGTTATCTTTTAGACCAGTTCATCAAACTGCTTAATTCGGCTACTTACTAAGATAGCTAACCGCTAGCTAAATAACATCGTACGTATAACGTGTGTCAATTAACGTTACTGTGTGTTTCTGTGTATCCATAAGTCTATAACGGTATGTTGTTTTCAGTTGGTCTGACTGTCAGCTCTTGTCTTTGACTTTCCAAAAGAATTGGTGTTCGCCAGCTAGTAAGCTAGGTAGCTAATGTGTGGATATTGCTTGTTCACCCTCAGTTAGCTAGTATAACTTCTAACTAGCTGTCAGCTACCAATTTTGTTAAACAAAACACTTTGCAGTCTCTCCCTTCAAATAACGTGTACGGTCTTACATTATGTAGCAGGGCTACTTACTACTGTCATTTGTACCATTTGTATACTGATATTGAGCTAGCGACATCTGACGTCTTTCTGCGTATCTCGATAAAGAAAGGCAGTTCCGGAGAGGAGAGAGAGAAGTGTCGAGACAGACAGATGAGAAATTTCCTTAGTGAAAAGACGTGTACACACGCAATGCCCTTTAGTGACAGCACTCTATTTTTGATAGATAGGCCATTGGAGTTATTGAGCGTCACAACTTGGGTTTAATGTTTACTGTTGAACAGGTGGAGATGGACAAGAGTGTGTGTATATGTGTGTTTGCGTGTATATGTGGTGACAGACAAACAGGAAGCAGGTGTGTGTATGTGTGTGTTGACATAAGAGACAAATGTCTTTGTGGGTGTGCAAGTTATTTTGTTTTCGAACATGATTCTTGCACTTTAGTCTATCTCAGATGCAGTTTGGTTCTGATATACTACGGGTATCACTTTTGTGGAGGTAAAACTTTGCATAAAAATGTTGCCTGACCGGTTCGGTGACCTTGCCAATTTAGATAGCTTTCCACAAATTTGCTTGAAGCAAAAAAAAAAAAATCACCGATCGACAGTTTGTTGAGAAAGAAGCTGTCTAAATGTAAAACATTTGCCATCACCAGATTTGTGAGCTGTTCAAGGTTTTCTACAATCCAGAATCCAGACACCACCTGTATCATAGCGGCTTAACTTGCTGTGCTAAAGATGGCTTTGACGCTTTGTCAGTCTTCATTCCACAGCTTGCGGCCCATTGTCTTGGGGGGTTAGGCCAAGTATTGCAGTGTCAGTTTTTTAAATTTATTTTCTTAGCTAATTTTCTTATCCACAGCGAGTTCCACAGCAAATCAGCTGTCCATCGCCTTAATTGGCTGAGTAAACATCTGGCTGCGTAAAGAGTTTTCCTGTCATCGGAGTCATGCGGATGTTCACTACAGCGATCCAGGTCTGGGTCCTGGCCCGAGGGTACAACTGCTCTGCCCCACCTTGTATTTGAATCCTCAGCCTTTCATTTAGCTACGCGCTAGTTCCTTTCCCAACATTGCTAGACTGGTATTGTTGTTGCACACATCAGCCATGGAGCCGCTTTTTTATGTTGGCTATGTTGTTGCAGTAATGAGTTTTTTCAAGACAAAGGCATGAACTTTAGCTTTCATTTCTGATGGACTGCTTTTGTTTAAAGCGGAATTTCTTCAGTTAAGGCACCATGCTGTGGTGCATGGATGCCCCTCACGGCCTGCGGTCGAAAATGGACAGTGCCAGCGCGGACTGTGGCCGGTAGCTCCATTGGGCAACACGTGATTGGCGCCTGAGTCAACCAGGAGAGTTCAGTCGGACAGGCACCAGATGTTTCATCGCCCTTGAGCGACCCCCGCTGGCTGGAAAGGAGTGCTCGTATGACTGCATGTCAAAGGCGCATACGAAAGGTCTTCCTCTGACTCTACCCTGTGCGAGCTTGGCTTTGGTTTGCAGTGTGGAAAAAGTAGCTGGTGACACCGCATGTTTTGGAGGAGAACTGTGGTTGTCTACTCCCTTCTGAATCAGCAGTGAGGTTAATGCTTGAACGCGCAGCTGTGGTTGCAGACAATTGCACTTACCAGACTGTGGTGGGGACTGGACATGTTCAGCCCCATGTTGGATGACCCAGACTTGAACCACAATAAAATAATTACTCCTGTTTTTTTTTTTTTGTTTTTTTTGAGCCAGTCGTCTTCGGCGTCTGATGTTTCTATTGTTTATAGATTATAATATTTACACAGCCGTGGTAGCATTCAAAGGGAGGTTCAAAGAGAGAGAGCACTTAATTTGAAAAGTAAAAACGAGATGTCACAATCTTAGCTTATTTAAGGTAATGCATTCGGTTTGGTTCCTGAGCGTGTCATCTTTGCATTGTAGCCAATTCAAACTCTGGAACACCGAGAAAAAAAAAGAAAAAAAAACTTACCGCATGTGGTAAAGAAAGAAGCCTAGTAGTTCTGCGGCAAGGTTGTCCTCTGTATAAAGAAGTGCATTCTGAATTAGTTTGTGTAATTTTACCTCCTCCGTGCAAGCCGTCAATGGTAAGTTAGAATTGTATAGCTACATTTTTCATGACCAATGTGGTAATGGTACTACAGTGTAATCACTAAAGGTTCTGTGTTGTACATTAACAGATTGTTGATGTTTGTCACTCGGGATACCCTAAGTTAAAAATGAAAGTTTATTTACAGAAATTATTGACCTTACAGAGTTGTATAGCTGATCGTTTTCTGGCTGAGCGAGGTTAGGCTTTGTTGCAGGATGCTTGATGGCATGTGTTTTTAAAGTTTGCTGTTCTTGTTTTTCCCCTCGACTTTGTTTGTTTGTGTACATCTCAGCCGTCTGATTGTAATTCAGTTATTTCCTCTTAATTGAGACTAACAAGGTGTGCCAGGGACAAGCTGATGCACGCTTTTTCGGGAGGGGTGTTGCATTGTTGGTTTGGGTTTGTGTGTGAAGCCCGTGCTCTCTTTGTTGTGCACATAGTTTGCTGTAATATTGATTCCAAAAAGAAAAACCTGTTTGTTGGTATATTGTGCTTTAGTACCACCATAAGGCAGTTGAGTTTGAATAGTCAGGTCGATGATCGCATTGCCGTTAGGAATACAGTAGTGTCATAGGATATCTCTAAGGAGGGGTGGAGCGGGGAACAGTGCGTGTGGGGAAAAAAATGTATTCCGAAAAACATACCTAGTCGGCATATATACGCACTTTTTCACAGGCCTCCCCAAAAAGTTTTTTCTTCCTGTGCCACTGTAACTTGCGCAACATGAGTAAATAAAACATAAATCGCTAGTGTCTTTTATTATTCCTCTGTTTGGAAAAAAAAAGAGTTTTTATGAAAATGGCAGAACAGTTGTCCTATTTCATTCCGCTTCTGTTACAAGCGTAATGAAATTAGGAATGACACGCATTCATTGTGCCATTATCGCGAGTTGGTACATTATGGCAAAAAATTGTTATTTTTATCAGAACACAAGTGAACTAGTGTAGTGCGCAGATTTTGAAATGTAGCCTTTCCAAAGAGGCAGCATTCCACAGGCTGGCACGACCGCTGCATTTGTATTCATAATATAGTTTTGACAGACAGGATTATAACATAGCATTATTTTTTCAGGATTATGAGACATCAGAAGTAGACCGCAGCTTTAATAAGTATCACTTATCCCCTTCGCAAAACATGAAGTATTGTAACGTTATTTACCTGGCAGAACAGGCTTCCAACGGGGAAGTTCAGTACTTGTGCTGAGGCTGTAATGCTGCCCTCCGGTGGCTGGCGTGATAATGGCACGTGACTGTGAGTTGTTTTGCTGCGTGTGTGCTATGTTGTCTTTGGGCCGAGCGGTAACGCTAGCAGTGTTGTGATATGGTGGGTGTAGGACACACCCGCCTGTTAGCGCCTCTGTGGTGAAGCCTTACCGCGTGTTCTGAATGTCACGCTGTCCTGCGCTTTCTCTCGCTCGCGCCTCGTCTCTCACGCTCGATTTCTTTCTCTTCCCTCTTTCCTCCTCCCTTTCTTTCACATTCCACTCAATCCTCTTTCTGTCTCTCCCTCCCTCTTCTTCAGCGCACTCCTCTCTCTGTCTCCTTTCCCTTCCTCTCTCAGTCCTCTCTTATGTCTCTCCCTTCCTTTCTCTACTCACTCCACTCTCTCTACCCGTATGCCCATTCCTCTGTCCTTCCCCTCTTCTCTCTCACTCTCCCTCCATCCTTCCCCTCTTTCTCTGTTTTCTCTCCCCTTTCCCCACTCTAATTTTAGTTTAAAGCATTTCAATTTATAGAAATGTATATACATCACATTCATTCAGCAATATAACATCATATAAATATTAACATCATTCTACTCAGACTCTCTATCTCTCTCTTTTCTCACTCTCTTTTTCTCTCTCTCTCTCTCTTTGTAGTTCTAATGAGGAGCAGCAGTAGAGGGGACGAGCACGTGTTTCCATGACGTCAGGCCCCTCCCCCTTCCTCTTTCTCCTGCTCCCCCTCCCCTCCCTGCTGCTCCTCCTGATTGGCCCCCCCTCCCCCCTGGCGGTGGGAGCCGCCGAGGCCCCCCCCTTGGAGCCGGGCTGGTGCTGGGCGGTGCAGCTGCCCCGGGGGGGCGTGGCGGGGCAGGGCCTGGACAAGCTGGCAGACAGCGTGGCCCGGGAGGCGGGGCTGAAGATCCAGGGGCAGATCGGCCAGCTGGAGGGGTACTACCTGCTCTGCCCCGGGCCCGAGGGCCAGGCCGGGGAGGGCAGGGGTGCGGCCGAGGTGCTGGCGGCCCACCCCGACGTGATCTGGCACTCCCAGGAGCAGGTCCTTCGCCGGACTAAGAGGAGCCTCACCTTCAACGACCCCATATACCCTCAGCAGTGGCACCTGGTGAGAGCTAATGCCCACCTGGCGCCGACAGTCACCACCTGTGTGCAGTGGAGCTTGAAGCTACGCAAGACTAGAATGAGTTCCTCCTCCCATTCACTTTCACGCCTGTTTAACGTGTAGTGGTGTAGTCACTCAGGAACTGCAGTTGTAAAAACCAAAACATTAAATGATAAAATTTTATAGATATATATATATATATATATAGAATATCCTTGCATTTATATAGCACTTTTACGAATGCTCAAAGTGCTTTACAGTGAAGGGGAACTCACCTCACCCACCACCAATGTGTAGCACCCACCTGGGTGATGCACGGCAGCCAGTTTGCGCCAGAACGCTCACCACACATTAGCGAAGGTGGAGAGGGAGAGATATGTATTATATATATATAAATGCTAGTGTATACATTAATAAAGGATGGTTTGCAGTAAATAGATTAGTTAATTGATGGTTTTGTTGGCTTACGTTTTGGTAGCCCTTGTTGTACGCGTCAGTGAAATGGCTTTACTTCAGCATAGTGTTCTGTGGCTTCCGGACGCGTTTCACACAATGCTTAGCTGTGCTCTGCGTAGTTCAAATGAGACTGAATGAAGGAAGGCTGCTCTGCTCATTTCCCCTCTGAGGCCGTGACTGTGGTACAGCTCCGGTAGCGTGTGTGAAAGGCCTTGCGTGTGCAGAAGTGATTGTGTGACAGGTTCAGTCACCGTGCTGCATTGTTTGATCCTCTGTGTGTCTGACCCCCCGTTGTGTTTTTGGGCTTGTCCCTCCCCCCTGCTCCCCCCCCCCCCTCCCCAGCACAACGAGGTGAGGGTCGGGATGGACATCAACGTGACCGGGGTGTGGGAGCGCAACATCACTGGGTCAGGGGTCACCGTGGTCGTCGTGGACGATGGGGTCCAGCACACCCTGAAGGACATTCAGCCCAACTACGTGAGTGGCACAGTGTGTGTGTGTGTGTGTGTGTGTGTGTGTGTGCATGTGCGTGCGTGCGTGTGTGCGTGTTTGTGTGCGTGCGTATGCAATGTAGGATACAGAAACACTTCAGTCCTGCAGTGCAGTGCACTGAATATGTCAGCTTCATTTCAGATTATGTTAATTTGTCCTATTACTTTAACTCATTTCTACACAGATCACCCTATATGGATGTAAATGCCCTCAAATTACAGCTGGTAGTTTGCACTTTAACCTCATATTCATTGTTTCATTTAAAATCCAGTCTGCTGGAGTAAAAAGCCAAAACGAAAAATGTATTGTGTGACTCTCCAAATACTTACGCACTGCACTGTATTTTCACTCACCTCAGTGTATTTGTGGGCTGCCTGTAATTTCTTGGTTTGAGGCGTTTAGTTTGGATTAGGGCGCATGCTGTTCTCCAGCTTCCTCGTCTTGCTGTCTGTTATTGAAGCCCCCTCCGCCCCAATTGTGCTCTTTCAGAGTCCCGAGGGAAGCTATGACCTGAACTCCAACGACCCCGACCCCATGCCCCACCCCGACGCCCATAGCGACAATCACCATGGCACCCGCTGCGCCGGGGAGATCGCCGCCGCCCCCAACAACAGCTTCTGCGCCGTGGGCGTGGCCTACGGCAGCCGAGTGGCAGGTGCGTGTGTGTGTTTGTGTGTGTGGTTTCGGGGAGAGGGGGGGGGGGGGGGTTGTGGAACTGGTGATGGTTTGTGATTGTTTTTTTGAAAGGGAGAAGTTGACAATGAACATATGAGAAACTGCACAAATAGAATATCTTCTGTTTTCCATTTTCCGTTTCATGACACTTACGAAACGCAAAACAAAATCTGAAATGTGAAAAGTCGTTTTTCTGCCAGTACGAAAGAGGTGAATGCTATTTAACGTTCATTTTTTTATTGGAGTGTAAATATTACCCATCTCCACTTTATTCAGGTGAATAGTGCCAGCATGCAGTTCTCCAGTCATTTTATAAAGAACATGTGAGACAGCGAACCCTGAGAAAGTATACTGTTGGACGTGATGGGTATTTTTTAATAAATGGTTCGCTACGCCTCCCTCTGTGTGCTACTGCACTGTGTGTGAACTGCGCCAACACCCAGGCAAGCTGTGAGTTCACGCCTCACAGCTAACACCCATCTGTGTGTGTGTGTGTGTGTGTGTGTGTGTGTGTGTGTGTGTGTGTGTGTGTGTGTGTGTGTGTGTGTGTGTGTGCGTGTGTGTGTGCGTGTGTGTGTGCGCGTGTGTGTGTGTGTGTGTGTGTGTGTGTCTGTGTCTGTATGTTTGTACTGCAGGTATCAGGGTGCTGGATGGACCCCTCACTGACAGCATGGAAGCAGTGGCCTTTAACAAACACTACCAGGTCAACGACATCTACAGCTGCAGGTGCCGCACACGCACGCACACGCACGCACACACACACGCACACCCACACACACACGCACGCACTACGGATGTGAGCCTGACGTTATGGCACAGACACACTGTTAATCCTGAGTGTGTGATCAGCGCACAGCGTGGCTGCTCCGGTCAGTGGAGTGAGGGGGACAGGGAGCCGGAGGAGAACACAGGGCTGCACCTCTTCTTGTGCTCATTGGAAACGGCTCTGCTCCCCTGTCTCACTACGCTCATATTTTAATTCTGTCACTTGTTCTGCGTGGATCATCGTAATTTCAAACAGTCAAACAGATGGAGATAGTTAAATTAGCTGATCCATTAATTACTCTGTTAGAACAAATTACATTAAACTGCAATTTGTTAGATTAGTAATTCTCTTTCTCGTTCTCGCCTTCATTCTTTCTTTCATTTATTCTCCCTCTCTCCACCTCTCTCTGTCTCTGTCTCTCTTTCTCTGTCCCCCGCTCTCCCTCTCTCAGCTGGGGTCCTGAAGATGACGGAAGGACTGTTGATGGACCACACCCCTTAGGCAAGGTCAGATAGTTTCTCTCATGCGCACTCACACACACACACACACACACATACACACACACAGCCCGTTGTCTCTTGTTAGCTCTCCTGTTCAACTCAGTTTTCCCTTTTATGTGTAAGCAATGTATCCTTACACGGCTGTGTGAGCTACTACTAATTTAGCACTCGACTGGACTGGACTTTAAGTCTGGACCATGGTCCATCAATGGCTGGCGAATGTGCATTGCTGTCTAACAACACTAGAGGGCAGTGACACACCACTGCAGCCATAACCGTACGGATCTGATTGGACCCATCAACACCACGTAATTGCAGGTGACATTTTCCTCTGTGCAGCTCTCCAGTTAAGTTTAAGTTGCCGCATGCCAGTGCGCGTTGTGCCCGCAAAAATGATCCGGGATTCACATTTCCCCACACTACTCTGAACCCCCGCCATTGTGCAGTTAAGCCGGGACTGATCCAGGGTCTGCGTCTGTGGTCTGGATCTACACCGAACGACCGTCGTACCGCAGAGCGTAATATAAGAGGACTGATCCAGGGTCTGCGTCTGTGGTCTGGATCTACACCGAACGACCGTCGTACCGCAGAGCGTAATATAAGAGGACTGATCCAGGGTCTGCGTCTGTGGTCTGGATCTACACCGAACGACCGTCGTACCGCAGAGCGTAATATAAGAGGACTGATCCAGGGTCTGCGTTTGGGGTCTGGATCTACACCGAACGACCGTCGTACCGCAGAGCGTAATATAAGAGGACTGATCCAGGGTCTGCGTTTGGGGTCTGGATCTACACCGAACCACCGTCGTACCGCAGAGCGTAATAAGTTAAGAGGACTGATCCAGGGTCTGCGTTTGGGGTCTGGATCTACACCGAACGACCGTCGTACCGCAGAGCGTAATAAGTTAAGAGGACTGATCCAGGGTCTGCGTTTGGGGTCGGGATCTACACCGAACGACCGTCGTACCGCAGAGCGTAATATAAGAGGACTGATCCAGGGTCTGCGTCTGTGGCCGGGATCTACACCGAACGACCGTCGTACCGCAGAGCGTAATAAGTTAAGAGGACTGATCCAGGGTCTGCGTTTGGGGTCTGGATCTACACCGAACCACCGTCGTACCGCAGAGCGTAATAAGTTAAGAGGACTGATCCAGGGTCTGCGTTTGGGGTCGGGATCTACACCGAACCACCGTCGTACCGCAGAGCGTAATGAGTTAAGAGGACTGATCCAGGGTCTGCGTTTGGGGTCTGGATCTACGAACGACGTCGACGCAGAGCGTAATATAAGAGGACTGATCCTTAGGGTCTGGCGTTTGGGGTCTGGATCTACACCGACCACACACACGCAGAGCGAATAAGTAAGAGACGATCCAGGGTCTGCGTTTGGGTCGGATTACACCGAACCACCGTCGAACGCAGAGCGTATGAGTTAAGAGGACTGATCCAGGGTCGCGTCTGTGGTTGGATCTACACAAAGCACGTCGTAGCGAGCGAATATAAGAGGACTGATCCAGGTCTGCGTCAGTGGTCGGGATTGCATCGAACCGTCGTACGAGACGTAATAAAGAGGACTGATCCCAGGGTCTGCGCTTGGGGTCGGGATCTACGAACCACCGTCGTACCCAGAGCGTAATTAGAGGATGACCCAGGGTCTGCGTCTGTGGTCGGGATCTACACCGAACGAATGCCGACCACAGAGCGTATATAAGAGGACTGATCCAGGGTTCTTGTCTGATCTACCGAACCCGCGCAGGTGCGTATAAGCTAGAGGACTGATCCAGGGTCTGCGTCTGTGGTCGGGATCTACACCGAACGACCGTCGTACCGCAGAGCGTAATATAAGAGGACTGATCCAGGGTCTGCGTCTGGGGTCGGGATCTACACCGAACGACCGTCGTACCGCAGAGCGTAATGAGTTAAGAGGACTGATCCAGGGTCTGCGTCTGTGGTCGGGATCTACACCGAACGACCGTCGTACCGCAGAGCGTAATATAAGAGGACTGATCCAGGGTCTGCGTTTGGGGTCGGGATCTACACCGAACGACCGTCGTACCGCAGAGCGTAATAAGTTAAGAGGACTGATCCAGGGTCTGCGTTTGGGGTCGGGATCTACACCGAACGACCGTCGTACCGCAGAGCGTAATAAGTTAAGAGGCCGCAGCTGCCGTTGAACAACGATCAGGTGTGACTTACCTCTTGGATGGGTTTTATTTGTCGGCCTTTGTAGTTGTTGTGGAGCGGGGAAATGAAATGATAAAGTGCGCGACGGTGACGTGTTATTATATCATAATGTGACGTGCCACCGGTGTGATGTGATGTAAATGCACATTCAGTGACAGCTGTGGGAAGTGTGAAGCGTTCCCAGCATGCAAATCTTCGATCGGAACCTGACTGGTGCGGTAAACTTTCCACTCTTGGCTAATTTGCAGAGTGTTTTGCAAACTTTTGCTCTTGAAATTTGGTTTATTAGATAGGTCTGAAGCCTTTTCTGCCAAAATGGTGATAAGGGGGGGGGGGGGGGGATTCTAGTGAAACAAGTGGATGTGAAAACAACAGAAAAAAGAGAACGTTTTTTGCCAGTTACGGGAAAGAACACTTGAGACAAACACGCTCTTCATGTGCAGCGATAAACAAGTGCATTATGGGCCAGGGTGCCATGTGCTGTGTGACTCACTAATCTGGAACAGTCGCCGAGAGCAGAGCATTATGTCCGCATTTAAAGTGCCATTGGCTTCCAGAGCGTGGCTTGGCCTTCTCCGCGGCCACGGAACCCTGCTCGCTTTCACCTACCTGTCACAAGCCAGCTCAAAATGGTGTACAGGATTTTTTTTTAAACCCACGTAAACGTATTTTATTCTATTTCTATAGCAGCAGTCACTGTTCTGTTTCTATAAAGTAGTCACTAACTGAAGCTGCATTTTTATTTCTGCTACTCGTGGAACATGAAACGCATGGGTCCATGTACAGTACGGTGGCATGTATAGCTCAGCGTTTTGTAGAAGCATTCAGGATGACGTCCTTTGCGTGGCTGTGTGTGGGAGGCGCAGAAGATACGGCTTGTGTGCTTTTAAGCCTTAGACCAGACCCCCGTGCTCCCTGTGTTCTGAAGGGTTTGTGAAATGCCGGAGCCTTGAGAAGCTTCATTCCAGCGGCGGCAGAAGAAAAAAAAAAAAAGCGAGAGAGATCTATCCGTCATTCTATCGGTGACATTAACGGAAAGCACACTCCCAGAGAAGGGCTCTACCCGGGCCTGCTCACGTAAGCACACTCCCAGAGAAGGACTCTATCCGGGCCTGCTCACGTAAGCACACTCCCAGAGAAGGGCTCTATCCGGGCCTGCTCACGTAAGCACACTCGCCTGCGGGAGCATAAGGTCTGCAGCTGCCATGCGTAGGACGAGCCGACTGACGGACGGACGGACAGACTGACGGACGGACGGACGGACGGACGGACAGACGGACGGACAGATGGACGTATGGATGGATGGATGGACAGATGGACGGACGGACGGACAGATGGACGGACAGACGGATGGACAGACGGACAGACAGGCAGGCAGCAGCTGGAACGGGGGATCCTGTTTGAGCTGAGCCGAGCCGAGCTGAGTGTTTGCACGTGTGGGCGGGCGTGTCGTAGCGGCGGGGCTGTGAGTCAGAGTACCAGATACAGATGTATTCACCATCCCATACGCGTTAGCGGACATGAACTCATTTCCTCTGAGGGAGAAACGCTGGTCCATGCCTTATTATTCCATACAGTCTCCTGGGTACTTAATGTAGATTAATATTATTTAAGTCTGTACAGATCACAGTTTACTGGTTGGAGCTGAATGTATACGTAACTAGGTTTCATTATATTCAACATGAGTAGAACATGCTCTTTTTCATGTAGTTAAGCAGTGCAGTTAAAAAAAGGAAAGAAATTAGCATTTTCCCTGTTTCCCTTATACCTATATTTTGTCTGTTTTATTGTTTTATATATAAAATGGAGGCTTAAATATATTTGGATATCCTAGTTTCCTCTCTTCATCCATGAATGTATGCCTATGGCAGTCATACATAGACGGAACAGTCCACATTGCCACAGGTGTGCAAAATAATCAGTAAGCTATTGCCAAGTTGGGAGAAAAATGTTCAAAGTACAGTTTAATTAGTAAAACAAAACAAGTTATTGTTTTCTAGCAGAATATTTGTAAGGGGTAATCAGTGTGGAATAGTCTGTGTGTCATTCAGATTTGGACTACACTTGAATAGTGTGTGTGTGTGTGTGTGAGAGAGAGAGAGATTGGGGGGGTGGAAAGATGGACCATTTTATTTCTTCCCAAACTGAGTTGGGGTAGGAGTGGGGGGGTTGTTTCCCAGCATCCCTTACACTCTTAAAGTTTTAGTAGCTGAGACCAGCCCCTCGCCCCCATGTCCCCTGGCCCGGTTCTTCTTTTGGGTCTGATACCCCAGGGAAAGGCTACTGACAGCACAGAACGGGCCAAGAACAGTCTCCACTGGCCCAGAACCAAGCTCCCAGCTCCCAGCTCCCAGCTCCTAGTCCCCAGCTCCTAGCTCCCATCTCCCAGCTCCCCTCTCCTAGCCCCCAGCTCCACCCACATCCCATCTCCAGCTCCAGCCCCATCTCCATCTCCATCTCCCAGCTCCCAGCTCTAGCCCATCTCCAGCTCCTCTCTAGCCCAGCCCCAGCCCCAGCCCCAGCTCCCATCTCCATCTCCAGCTCCCATCTCCAGCCCCCAGCTCCCACTCCCGCCCAGCCCCAGCTCCCAGCTCCCAGCTCCCCTCTCCTAGCCCCCAGCCCCAGCCCACCCCAGCCCCCAGCTCCCAGCTCCCCTCTCCTAGCCCCCAGCTCCCACCTCCCCTCTCCAGCCCTCTGCCCCAGCTCCGCCCCAGCTCCCAGCTACCTGCTCCCAGCTCCTCGCTGCCTGGGTTTCTTTTCCTTGAACCTGCCTGGCCGGCACTGTGGATTTCCATCAAAGGCAGTCCTGTCTGTTTCTGCTCTGAGGCCCCCGGGTCTAATACACCCATCATCGCCAGCTGCTACGTCCGCCTAGCTACTGCGCAGCGTTAGCACAACACTGCCGCTACGTCCGCCTAGCTACTGCGCAGCGTTAGCACAACACTGCCGCTACGTCCGCCTAGCTACTGCGCAGCGTTAGCACAACACTGCTGCTGCGTCCGCCTAGCTACTGCGCAGCGTTAGCACAACACTGCCGCTGCGTCTGCCTAGCTACTGCGCAGCGTTAGCACAACACTGCTGCTGCGTCCGCCTAGCTACTGCGCACTTAGCACACACTGCGCTGCGTCTGCCTAGCTACTGCTCAGCGTTCGCACAACACTGCCGCTTCGTCCGCCTAGCTACTGCGCAGCGTTAGCACAGCACTGCCGCTGCGTCCGCCTAGCTACTGCTCAGCGTTAGCACAACACTGCCGCTACGTCCGCCTAGCTACTGCGCAGCGTTAGCACAACACTGCCGCTGCGTCCGCCTAGCTACTGCGCAGCGTTAGCACAACACTGCCGCTGCGTCCGCCTAGCTACTGCGCAGCGTTCGCACAGCACTGCCGCTGCGTCCGCCTAGCTACTGCGCAGCGTTAGCACAGCACTGCCGCTACGTCCGCCTAGCTACTGCGCAGCGTTAGCACAACACTGCCGCTACGTCTGCCTAGCTACTGCGCAGCGTTAGCACAACACTGCCGCTACGTCCGCCTAGCTACTGCACAGCGTTAGCTCAGCACTGCCGCTGCGTCCGCCTAGCTACTGCGCAGCGTTAGCACAGCACTGCCGCTGCGTCTGCCTAGCTACTGCGCAGCGTTAGCACAACACTGCCGCTGCGTCCCTCAGAATGTTCTGCGGCAGACTGGTAGACGCTCCGGAGGAGGTGCGGCCTGTTTTAGAAAAAGCGAATTTCGAACGTAGCAGAACAAAACGAGCACTGATTTATAACGACAGATTTTAAACAAAAGCCAGCAGCACAATAGCGTGTTTTTTTTCCCCCTGCTGTCTACAGGAAGGAATAATAGCGAAACTTCAGAAATGATAGGCTTACACAACCCAAAATAATGAGGATAAGCACTTTTGTGAACGCAGGACGTTTTTCTTCTGAAACCGCATGTTAAGAGGGAATAAAAAACAGATGGGTTCGAAGCCTAGCTCCAGCTCAGTGCCCAGACACTCCTTATCAATCACACACAAACTTACTTCCACACCAAACTTACTTTTTGATCATGCAGTTCCGATGCTTTGTAGAACTGTGGAAGAAAGACATGGTCAAGTCTATTTTTAGTTTTACTTTTTGGAACTATTTTCCCAAGACAGAACATTTTTTTCCTTGAAAAGTTACGTGAATGTCCCCTCTTTCCATACATTTATCGTGTATGGTTTATTGCAACATTATAACATTATACACAACAAACATTTTTTGCACATTTGCTTTTCACAGGCACGTTTGAAAACCCCCCTGCTGAATGTATTTTTACTTGCCCTGTAGGAACTGTGAATCCAATCAGTGAGGAAGCCCCTAAGTACCTTTGTATCTAAATGGCTTTGGGAAGGGATTTTTTGGAAGGGGCTGGAAGGAGGGGTCACTGTGCTGAAGATAAAGTGAGCAGGCCATGGTGCTGCACTGTGGTTATGGGGTCTGGATTGTGGCCGGAAGTTCTCCTGGTTCCTTTCCAAATATGGGGTCATCTGTTGCAACACTGGGCATTTTACTTGACTTTAATTACCACTTAGAAGCTTCCAAATTGTTATTATTGCGTCGCTGAGTACAGTTCCTATACACTGTATTGTATATGCATTCACAGTTCATACGCAGGCAAAATACATTATACTGTCTTTTGTCTACGGTGCCATGTGTAATGGTGTCTGGAAAACATATCATTAAGCAGTCTAGTATAACAGGTTAACTGCAGTTATTCCTCCCTCCCTGCAGGCGGCACTGCAGCATGGGGTGATTGCTGGGAGGAGAGGATTCGGCAGCATCTTTGTAGTCGCCAGTGGCAACGGTGGCAAGACCGAAGACAACTGCAACTACGACGGTTACGCCAACTCCATCTATACAGTCACTATAGGTTAGTGGTTGGGGGGGACAGCAGGTTCAGTGGTGGTGTCACTGTGGAAACACTGTGGTGCTGTGTTTTATGAGGAGTTGAGACGTTCAGTTCTGCAATTGTTATTTGAATTGTAGTCCATTTAATTGATAAATATATTTGTTTGTTCTTACATTCTGGTGAAATATGAAGCACATTTTTGTCTTGTAATTGCAGTGCCATGTGTGCTAAGCCATGTGTATGACTTTTTCTGTTCTTAAGGTCAATTGTTCATAATTGAAGAATGTTCTGGAAAAGCGCAATGATCTGCCTTTTCTTTTTTTGACTTAATCTCATTGGCAGACTTTAGCACAGTTCGGGCCATTCACTCAAATATGTTTCCGAACCTGAGCCAGTCGCTCAGTTTGTCTCCAGTCTTGCTCAATGCCTTCATAAATCTGTTTAGTGTGGGTTATCATGTTTTTCCAAGATTTCCCTCAATGACGAGACGACATGTTTTGAGAAGACATATTGTTCCTGTTGTTTCCGCTAAGAATTTGTGTGTGTGTGTGTGTGTGTGTGTGTGTGTTTGTGTGCGTGCTGATGGTGTTGTGTGGTGCTGTGTGTGTGTGTGTGTGTGTGTGTGTGTGCTTGTGTTTGTGGTGTGTGTGTGTGTGTGCTATGAAGTCGGGCAGAGCGGAGTGCCTTTCTACGCTGAAGAATGTGCCTCCATGCTGGCCGTCACCTTCAGCAGTGGGGACAGACTACTGCGCAGCATCGTGAGTCTCTACAGCACTCCCATGTGCAGTCACCCACAGCACCTGCTCCTCTGCCAAGCACATTATCCAAACACTTGTGGCTCTCCTGATTGGCTGGTGCTCTCGCCCAATCGGAGGTCCTCTGAGTGAGTGATCTGGTCTCAAAGGGGCGAACGAGAGACTTCTTTTACCATCTCATCACTCATCACAAATAGCAACTGCAGAGGAAGAGGAAGGGAATGGGAAGTAACACGTTGCAATGAGGTTCCATTAACTAATCTTAGTTAATGCATTAGCACACCTGAACGAAGAATGAACAAATATATTAACGTGTTCGTGTTAGCTAAGCCATTTGCAAAGGTGGAATAGGAGCTTGAAAAGTTGAAGTAAGTAGGCTTCTTATGTGCGAATAATGTATTCTTGCAAGTGTTACATTAGTGAACAATTTGTTCATACTGGGAAATACTTCTTAAGCATTTCCTGTCAGTATATGAAACATTACTTATGGTGACCGAAAGGGAGCAAATCATTCTCTGATGACATTGTTAAACATGGAAGAGAATGGTACAGGATTGGATGAAATGCAAATACATGACGTGTTCATGTTAACAAATGCCTTGTTAATAGATTAGTTCCTTCTTCGTTCAGGTAAGTTAATACATTAACTCATGTTAGTTAATGGAACCTTACTGTAAAGAGTCACCGGGACTGAGAAGTTCAGCAGTATCTGTCTCCCCTTCCGCTAGAAGCTTAGATAGGCATAAAGAACGAGAGCGAAACTGAAGATAAAGTGAAGGAAGGAGTGGGAGGGAGGAAGAGAAAGGAGGGGAGCTGGAGCCGGCCCTGTTTGTTTCCGTCTCCATGGCGATGCCGTCTTCCCGATGTCATAATGGTCTGAGAACGCATTGACTTGTGACACTGTCCCAGATACGATTGGTCTTTCAGAAGCACGATCATCTGATTGGTGGCTGGAAAGTCACTGCCTAGTTGGAGAAAATGACATGTGTGACATGTGGCATCCTGGCAGGGAGAGAATGTGAACAATTACCTGCAGATGTGCAACCCGTTTTTGTATTTTCATATTTGTGTAAGTAAGCCACCAGGCTTATTTGACTCTTGGCTTTACTTGAGTGAACATTGGTGGCCGCACAGCATTTGTGGAATTACTTTCAAGGCACTTATAAAATTTTTTAAGTATAAAGGCGATTATTTTGTCATTTCTTCTTTAAATCTACCATTAAAATTTTAAGAACTGTTCCCACTCCCATGAGTAAGTCTAAAATGTGACCAGCGAGATTTTATAAGCATTCTGTGGTTTAAATTATTTGTGTGTGCAAACACACGCATGCTTTAAAGCTTAGCTTCCAGAATTTTCTATTGAATTTTCTATTCCCTTATATCTTAAAGGATAGGTATAGTTTAAGAGTACCGTGTGCTGGGAATGTTAAAGGTTTTCAGGGCTTCCGTGGATCTGTCTAATAAATGAGAGTTCTAGAACACTAAAAACGGAATTATTCTGCTCTGTGTTCCTGCGTAGGCTGTAGTCCTGCTTCAAAGGGCGGTAGGTTCCGTCATCAGCCCATGTGATTACATCATCATCTCAGTCCTCGCCCCTGGGGCCTGTAATCCTGGTGGTTTCCTGCCTCTTTAAATGACTAGCAGGCCAGAGTTCCCCGGCGTGCATTTAATGGGTCCGATTAAGGCCCCAGTTACTTGAATAAAGACGTTAAGAGCCGAAGAGTAGCTTCTTGGGGGGCGTGGGCCTCGAGTGCCCCCAAATCGGTCACCTGGAAATGCTGCTGTCGTCTTACCGGCCCAGCCCCTGTGGAAACAGGGCGGTGTAGTGCTCTGCCAGGCTCTGGGCTTGGTCTCCTGTAAGCGCTGATATCAGGCGTTCCCACCTCTCTTACTCACACCCCCGCCCCCCCACACGCAGTCTAAATGCCTTTCAGAGAGCAGGTTGGTGTCCCGCAGGCTGCCTGTCTGTGCAGTCGGGGCGTGTCCCACCCGCAGCACGCGCGTGGTCACCGCGCAGTACGGCGTTTCTGGACGGCGGTCCGGCGGGATTGGCTCCAAAAGGACGCCCGGCGCGGTTCTGCGGGAAAGCTTTTGGCTGGGCAAGGCGAGCGTGTCCTAATCAGTCCCGTGGGGGATGCTTGTCGTGTTCTTTGCTGCTCCGGTACAGAACATCCTTCTGACCAGTGCACAACATCCCACAGAACTTTCACTGGAGCTTCCTCTCGGACACACACAGAGCCAGCTCTAGGGGTTCAGTAGCCCTAACGAAGAAGTAACCGGGGGCAACCAATCACGGACCAGGGGAGGGTGGTGTCAAAGCTCCTTTGATCTTTGAGATGGATATACCAAATTAATAAAGGCAGTTTTATATTTGTTCAAGGACCCTCAACAGGAAAAAGCACTGACTCGAAATGCAGGGAACGGGAAATATTTCTCATTTGGTTCTTGCCTCAAAATTGCTTGCATTTTGCTATTTAAAATGGAGCAGTGTACTATGGGATTGCTAGGCTCCAACTTCCACCCTTTTGAAGGGGCGTGGACTGTTGATTTCCAGGAGTGTGGTTTTTTTTTTTTTTTGTGGTTGGTTGGTGATGTTGTTTGCATTCATCTATTTGCCTTGGCTTCAGATCAGATCAGATCAGCGACTGTTACACCCACATCCCTGCTTACCAAGAACAGTTAACTCCCCTTTGCAGTCAGAGGGCCAGCAATCCCATAGTGCTTTGCTCCATTGTGTTTATTAACAAAAGCCTCAATGTTTTCAAAAGCAAATAACAACAGAGTAATTTTGAAATGAGACACTGTTAATGTACCGTTCTGTGCATTTTAAGTTGTTTGTCTTTTTTTCCCCAGTGGGGTGTTCCCTCTAAGGAAAGCGTCTTGGTTTTGTTTTTCATAAACGTATTGAATTGAGCTCTTCCAGTCAGCGCTTTAGCTGTCTGTAGGCCCAGGCCGCTCGCCCTTCCCTCACACACGGCGTGTGGCGTTGCTTCCAAGCCCTGAGTAGCCTCACAGCAGTAAAGGCCCTCCGTGGAGGGGAAGCTGTCAGAGGCACGGCGTGTGAGGAGGGTTAGGGCTGCGTGGGGCTGTCTTTTAAGGAAACGTGTGCGTGGCCGTCTTAAAGGGCCGTGATGTCATCGCCCAGTTGAGAGGGGCGCTGTCTTGTGAAGCAGCGGCGCTGCAGTGTGGGGCTCTCCTCTCTGTGCGGTGAGGCCGTGAGTGTTTAGAGTCAGGAGTTGAGAGAGGGAATCGAGAAGAGGGAAGAATCGGGGGGCCTCTCTCCCCCCCACCCCACCCCCACTCTCATAGGCCTTATGTTTACAGGAGAATCTTCTGTCCTCCCCTTCGGGCACATGCGTCTCTTCTGAGCTCTTCCTTTTATCCTTCTTTTGACAAACGACATGTCCGGGACAATTAAACATGACCCTCTGCCCCCCCTCCCCTGTCGCTGCATTGGGCCTCTGCCTGTAACAGTGCTGGCAGCGAGTAAGCCTGGTGTCTGTCTGTGCCCGAGACGCTGGCGCCTGGGTGAGCTGTCCTTTGATATATTTCCTGTAGTATAGCTTGCTTTTGAATGGAACATGCTGCTGTGAAGAGTTAGATTTACTGGCTGCTCTAGCCTGTAAGTCTCCATATTTGACTTGACCCTGTCTAATGTGCTCTCTTAATGGGAGTTTTCATCAGGGAGTGGGAACTGAGTGTCCATGTGACGCTGATTTACTGTGTCTGTGTGTGTATTTGTATGTATGCACGTGTGTGTGTGTGTCTGTGTGTCTGTGTGTGTATTTGTATGTATGCATGTGTGTCTGTGTGTGTGTGTGTGTGTGTGTATGTATTTGTATGAATGCGTGTGTGTGTGTGTGTGTGTGTGTGTGTATTTGTATGAATGCGTGTGTGTGTGTGTCTGTGTGTCTGTGTGTGTATTTGTATGTATGCGTGTGTGTGTCTATGTGCGTGTGTGTGTCAGGTGACCTCAGACTGGACGCTGCAGAAGGGTAAAGGCTGCACAGAAGGGCACACGGGCACCTCGGCCGCCGCCCCGCTGGCCGCTGGCATGGTGGCGCTCATGCTGCAGGTGCGGCCCTGCCTCACCTGGAGAGACGTGCAGCACATCATCGCCTACACCGCCACTAAGGTGAGGGGGAGAGGGCAGGACCTGGGGAGGAACTGGGGGAGGAGACAGTTAATAGGCAGGTGTGGGGTGGGTGGTTGATACTGTGGAAGAGAGGAAATATGTGCAGCTGCCCATCACCTTCACCCAAAAAGGAAGATGGAGGGAGGGGGACATTGAGTGGAGACTGACAGAAAGGAGGAAAGTGGGGAACAGAGGGAGAGAGAGTTTTGGGGAGAGGGGGTGGAACTTTGTTAGAGGGACGCTATAAAGCCAGATGTGATGTTTAAAATCGGGGGGGTGGAGGGGCGGGGTTTTAGAGTAGCAGAGAAAGAGAGCGAGAGAAGGAGGAAATGAAATGACAAAGGAAGGAAGTGACTTCCTGTTTGTTTCACACGCAGCTGTGTGTGTTGAGTTTGTGGTGTGTGAAAGGTGAGGGGCTGAGCCGGGCCTGTTAGTGGAGCTCCAGTGTGACCTGCAGGCTGGCAGTAATGGTGAGGTTCAGGGGTGTGAGGCTGGAGTGGGTCCAGCACAGACGCAGGGGGGGGACACTCCGCAGCTGCTCCTGTGCATGTACTGCATGGCACTGACACTGAGAGCCCCAGGGGCTGCTAATGGGCCTCTAATGCTAACCCGTTTCCCCAATTGTGTTTGTGTGTGCACGTGTGTGCATGTGTGCGTGTGTGGATTTTTTGTGTGTGTGCGTGGTGGCAGGGGCGTGTGTGTGTGCGTGTGTGTGCGCACGTGTCTTGCGTGTGTGTGACATGTGTGTGCAGTGTGCGGATGCGTGTGTGTGTGTGTGTGTGTGTGTGGTGTGCGCACGTGTACTGCGTGCGTGTGCGCGTTGTGCGTGGTGTGTCGCTGCGCGTGTGTGTGTTGTGCGCGACGTGTCTGGTGCTGTGGCACGTGTGTGCGCGCGCGTGTGTGTGTGTGTGTATGTGTGTGTGTGTGTGTGTGTACAGTATGAGGACAGGCGGGCTGACTGGAAGACAAATGGAGCTGGATTCCACCACAGCCACCAGCACGGCTTCGGCCTGCTGAACGCCTGGAGGCTTGTCAACGCTGCCAAGGTACCGAGAATCCATGCAGACGCACGTTAGCACCTTCAACACGCTAACTCCGGTAACAGGCTAATCACAGTGTTAACTGCAGTACAGTCCGCTTAAATGCATGAAAGAAGGAGACTGGCAGAGAGTGCCGATGACCGCACATGCCACTCGGACGTCTGCTGTCTAAAAACCCCGCTTCCCACCTTTAACAGCCTGCCAAAGTGGCTAGAAATCCTCCCCGCGTTTCCTGCACACTCTGGTACATTGTGTTATCAGTGGCATGTACTGTTCCTTCAGGTTTATCAATCATGTGCACCTGTCACAGGCTAGCTAGCTTGCCAGTAAGGAGGATAATGTAGACTGATTTAGCGAGCCGGCTAGTTGGTATGGTGGCTTGCTAATGAGGAGGAATACAAGACGTGCTTGCAAACTGCCATTCTAACTCAGTAGCAAGGTACACAGTTGGTAGATGTCAAGCTAATAAGGTTGAGAATGGACTGACCTTGCTGAATGGATAGAAAACAACCAACCAGTCGCTAGGCAGCCTGCCACTGATGCAGTCAAACCGCACCCAACATTAGCTTGATTAAATCAATACAAATTGCCTCAGTTTGAATGGAGTTGTTCTGGGTGTGCTGTTGTGCACACTGGATGACGCCCTTTGATATCTGACTAGCGCTAGATTACTTGTGATTTCACACTGTGGTATGGAACAGCGTGGGGTGGCCCCAATCTGAGCAGTGTTTGGCGCCCGTAGAGGAAGGTGCCGCTATTCGAGTTTCAGTTTGGGGCGGAAACCGGAGGCTGTCGGTTAGCCCCCGAAACCAAGCGAGCGCGCTTCTGACTTCATGAGTGAGGAGGACCCACCAGAGAACCTTTCGAATCTTACGCTCGCCGCTGGTGGCGTGTGTGGAGAGGAAAAAAAACCGTTGCCCTTTTAAGATTTTATTTAAGTGGTCGCTCTTGTTCACCTTTGTACTGAAGCTCATTTTACTGGGACTCTCTTGCGGTTATGTTACTGGCACCGTGACGTTGTTTGAGATTTACTGCATCCTAGCAAATTCAAAGATATTATCTTTCACCGTTAACGTTCTCATATTTAACTGCTACGCATTTTCCCATTCTTGCGCTTGTCTTATTGTGACGCAGTTGGGCAGATGAGGTTCAGCAGCGGTGTGTTGCTGTAATGCCATTTGTAATGTAATGCCAGTAATTGGGGAAATATGCTCACTGTTCTGCTAAACCCGTTTGTGAATTCTCCTGGCCAGTTATGCGGTGCTTCCACAGAACGTTCCATGCAGCGACGCCGTGTAGTGACGCCGTCTGCAACCCCCACGGCCCCCCCCCTTTCTCTGTTGCCAGGTGTGGGAGTCTGTGCCGTTCCTGGTGTCCTATCAGAGTCCAGTGCTGCATGAAGAGGAGCCAATCCCTGCGTCCCCTGACAGGCTCACCCTCACCTGGAACGGTAAGGGGGAGGGGCAGGAGCCTCCGTGGATACGGGTTAGCACCTGATTAGCATTCCTGTGCCGAAGCGCATGTCATCTGGATTGGCTGCCCCGCAGTCGGTGCGTGCTCTCGGCCCATCCATGCCGGATGGGGATTGGTGAATGTGAGCTTGTTGGTCCTCGTGAGGGCTGCAGGGCTGCCCGGGAGCCTCCACACACTCCCCCTTTCCTGTGTGTGACTTTGCGGGTGTGGTCTTTTGTGTATTTGGGTGTGCGGTTGTTCAGCGTGTGTAACGGTCCAGTGTGCTTGTGTGGTGTCTGTGTGTGTGTGTGTGTGTGGTGTCCGTGTCTGTGTATTTGTGTGTGTGGCGTCCGTGTCTGTGTGTGTGTTTGTGTGCGTCTGTGTGCGTGTGTGTCTGTGTGTGGTGTACGTGTCTGTGTCTGTGAGTGTGTGTGTGAGAGAGAGAGACAGAGAGACAGAGGGGGCGGGGAGTTCCTCTCAGCCAGCCTGCCTCAGCGATCGCTCCTTTTTAGGCAATGTTTCTGATTCTAGAGTCTCCGTGTCAGTGTGCCGAGGCATGAACCGAAACATCCTCGCTCCCTCCTCCTTCTCTCTCTCTCTCTCGCTCTCCCCATTCTCTCTCCCGCTCTCTCTCTCTCCACCGTGAGCTCGAGAGTTCAGCTGCTCCTCTAGAATTCGTCCGGCATTAAATTTCCAGTAAACCCTGTGTTTCGGTCACGCTGAATAGAAACCTCTCTATTGTGGCTCTTTTTGCTTCCTCTCCCTGGCCTCTCCCAAACGCCCCCCCGCCCCCCCCCCCACCCCGTTAAGTCTCAGAATGTGGGTTCAGGCTGAGGCCGCTCCGTTGTTTTGACAGAAGCCGCGCCAGTCGTGGGGCGCTGACGCAACGCAGAGAATGACACAATCCAGCAGGGTGCCGTATGTCTCAGCCCCCCGCCCCCCTGCCCCTCCCTCAGCAGGGTGCCGTTTGTCTCAGAGCCCCCCCCCCCCCGCCCCACACCTCCGCCCCCCCCTCCTCCTAGCCTTTCTCTTTTTTTAATGCTTTATCTTCATCCGATTCCGTTACGCTATCTGCGCACCACCTGCTGTTAATGTTTAACCGTGCGCTGATGGATAGAGGGCCGCTGCGGCTGGAACAGTTGGCCCTCTCAGCGATGCCAGGGGGCCGCAGATAAAGAGCACAGTCGCTGGGTGCGGACTGACGGGAGCTGGGCAGTTTAACGCCACCGAGACACAGTCCAGCCCACAGTCCAGCCCGCAGTCCAGCCCGCTCGCTTTCAACCGCCATCAGTAATGCGCTGTGAATGTGGACCTCGGTCACGGTGGTGGTGCCCCCTTGCAGACCATTATAAAAAGCTCAAAATGTGAATCCGGTTTGCACTGCTTCGTATCTGTACAGTACGTGCAGTTTACCCATAAACCTCTTTTAATGCACCAGTGCTGTATATATTTTTAACACAATCCTTTAAAATGGTTTGCTTTAGGTTTGTGTGGAACTCCCCGTTAAGGGCTCCTGAGTGGTCATGTATACGTTGCAGCCAGGGGTGTGTAATAAGGGTGTGTGACAGGGAAGGCTAGTGATGGGGTGTGCATGTACGCGTGTGCGTGTGTGTGCGCGTGTGCATACGCGTGCGCGTGTGCGGGGGGGGGGGGGGCTTTCTCTGTCTTTCTCCCGGCACAAATCATTGATTCATCGCTGGATGCAGCCATATCGAAACCAAGAAGTGCTAGTGCTGATGCACCAGTGGCCATGTTGTGGTCCGGGGGGGGGGGGTTCATTCCGCTCTGCGGGGAATCCCCCATCTCGATGCTCAATAGCGATACCTCTGGTCGGCCCCACGCCTGCCTGCAGCCTGCTTGCGTTAAGTGCGCAGTAGCTTTAGCGGGTTAGCCGATGGGCTGGACTGTGGAAAAGAGGCTGCTGGTTGACGCTGGTCCCACGCATTCTATACGTACGTTTTTTATAGAATGATATCTTCATAAAACTTACCGAATGAATCCAGGAGCTGTTTAAATTGGTATTCTAGAACAGTGTGATTAGAAATGACGGCCTGAGATTACTGTCGGTTGTTGTAGCGTGCTTTAACTCCTGCTCGTTTTGCTTTTGCTGTGAAAACAAAACGTGGAGGTGATTAGGTTGGATTTTAAGTTTTATTAGGTTTAGGATTGGGTTTATTGATAGTAGCTTTTTTGGCCATTTGTGGAAGAGAGTACCGTACAGACTAAACACTTGTAAAAGCAAGCCGTGTCTCTGAGCTTGCTGTCCGCATGGAAGGACAGAGCCCGCGCATTTATCAGGAGGGCATTCTGGGTAAGGACCATAGCGCCCGATGGTCTTAGAAAAAAGAAAAAAGACTGGGCGATGTGGAAATGGACTGAAACTTCAGGAAGGAATGCACCGCCCATGCCAGCCCGGGTTTAAAACAAAACTCCCTATGGTTCAGTTTTATTAATAGAGCCTGATGTGAAGTGTGTGTGTGAAAGAGAGAGAGTGCCCGTGTGCGTGTGTGTGTGTGTGAGTGCCTCTGTGTGTGTGTGTGTGTGTGAAAGAGAGAGAGTGCCCGTGTGCGTGTGTGTGTGTGTGAGTGCCTCTGTGTGTGTGTGTGAGAAAGAGAGAGAGTGCCTGTGCGTGTGTGTGCGTGTGTGTGCGTGTTCACGCGTGTGTGTGTTTCTCCCACTGGGCTGTCAGCGGTAAGCTTTGCTAGGGTTGCCAGGCCCACCTTGTTCCCCCAGACCGTACCCTGGCTGCCCTGTTGGGAAACACATCCCAGCTGCTATTCTTCTGAAACACCGCCCTCAGCTTCTCAGCGCTGACTTTAACAAGCCTCAACAGTCAAACAGGCAGGAGAATAAACGCTCTTATTTACAATAGCAAACCCTCGTAGTGTGCGTCAGTTTAGCCAGCAGCAAGGAAATGGTAATTACTGGATGGTATCAATGCACTTGTATTTGAGAGATGTCTCGGAGAGTGTAATCCAGATTACATTCTGTTTCCTGCTTAACCGTAGTTTCTTGCCTGAAGTGTTTGGCAGTCATTTTAGGGGCATTTTGTTTCATTACAGACCTGTCAGGTGACCCTCTCTTTGTGTTATTTATTTGGTCTCTTTCAAAGAAAACCTTCATTTTTCCAAGAATCAGCCGTGTGGGTTGTGGTGTGCTTCCAGAAATAGCCTAATTTTCTACTGCCGATGGTCACAGCGGCGGCGATGGGCGTGTCTGTTGCCGTGCAGATGTGTCACTTCCTTTGCCGGAGTGAGAACAGAATCCCCTCTTCTCCATCCTCCCATCTTGTCTCCTCCTCCGTCCCCCTCTCCCCCCCTCCCCCTCTCCCCTGCCCTTAGGGAAGTGTTCTTCCCTATAAGGAAATGTAGCGTGGAGCCGCTACAACAAACAGGGCCGAGGAAATGCCAGGGAATTACAGCGCCCCAGAGCGAGAATTCAGAGAGAGGGAGAGAGACGGAGGGAGAGTGAGAGGGAGAGAAAGGGAGAGAGAAGAGAGAGAGAGAGAGAGGAGAAAGAGAGAAAGGGAGAGAGACGGAGGGAGAGAGAGAGAGGAGTGAGAGTGAGAGGGAGAGAGAAGAGAAAGGGAGAGAGGAGAGAGAGAGGTGGAGAGAGAAGAGAGAGGAAAAAGGGGGGGAGAGGAGAGAAAGAGAAGGGGGGAGGAGGAGGGGAAGGAGGGGGCTCGCTGAGTCAGCATGAGCAGGTCTGTTTTACCCATTGATATTCACTGTGGTGAGTGCTAAATCACATATTTTCCAGCATTCTCCATTGAACAGAACAAGTGACTCCTGTGCTTGTGTATCTAAGATGACCAAACTACTGTTTAAACACGATACTGCCTTAAAAATATATGTCTAAACGTCAGTTTTACATTAGGATTAACATTGGGCTGGCACTATAAAATCAGATTAACATATCAGACAGGTTTCTCGCAGGGGCAAAAGAAACAGCTTTTCTCATCTAAATTGAAATGGTGAACAGACAGTGCCCTACTTTCCTGATCACACACACACGTGAACAGCATTTCCGCAGATCATTAGAAACCTCGGATGTTGAAAGTTCAGGGTTGTGGAATGTGCTTGATTTTTTTTTTTTAGCTTGTTTGTGCTAAAATGCGATGCAGCCTCACACAGTCTCCCCCCCGCCTGCCCCCTTAGTGACGGCGGCTGACCTGCAGCAGTCCGGAATGCAGACGCTGGAGCATGTGTCCATCACCGTGACGATGACCCACCCTCGCCGCGGCAACGTGGAGATCACGCTGGTCTGTCCCAGCGGTATGACCTCACTCATAGGGGCCCGCCGCGTCCGCGACATGTGAGTGCACGTGCCCTCGCCCGGTCTCTGGCCCGCGGGCTGCCTCCCAGCGCTGATTATATGCTACGTTACAGGCCCGCGGCTTTAGCCTCATGTGGTAGCGTTGCGCGGATGCCGCGGTTACGACGCTAGCTCCTTCGGCTGCTTTGGGGGCGCTGGCTGTTTGTGCAGTTGTGTAAGTAACCATGGTAACCCCATAACCAGGTTTACCGGTGCAGGATACAGTGCATTATGGGTGCCTAGTTGTACTGTTGACGGAGTGTGTGAGCATTTAAGTGGGACGGTAGCAACTGGTAGTATCTGTGCCTGTATCTGCTCAACCACTTAAACTCTCAGAGAGAAACCCAGAAGTGGGCATAGCATAACTGGAAGTTGTGGGAACCACTGAAAATGCACAGGGCAGCATGGTATAATGGGGAAGGAACTGGTCCTGTAACCTGAAGGTCACAGGTTCGATTCCCAGGTAGGACATTGCCGTTGTACCCTTGAGTAAGGTGCATAACCTGCATTGCTCCAGTGTATATCCTGCTGTACAAATGGATGTAATGTACATGTACATGTAAAAAGTTGTGGAAGTCGCTGTGGATGAGAGAATAATGTTATGTAATGCACATTAATCTAGAAAGCCGGCCTGTTCTGCTGATCACTCAACCTCCATTTTGCGTTGTACCCGGGGTGGGCTGAGTGTGTGACTGTGTCCTGTCTGATAGGGACCCATCGGGCTACACGGACTGGACCTTCTCCACCGTGCGCTGCTGGGGAGAGAGAGCAGAGGGACAGTACAGCCTGGACCTCACAGATTACAGTATGACTGCACTTCCTGTTTCTCTCTTCCCTTCAAATTTTGAAAAATTATTTGTTGGCAGAAGTATTTTCAACAGTGAGTTTTTCCCAAACAAAAGAAAAACAACATCATGACAAATAATGATGATAGTAATCTTAAAAAAAGATTGCAAATATGATAAATAAATGATGAAATAATAACAATGATGCTTGTGGTCACTCAGTGTCCCTCAGGTTATGGTGGTCTCTCTCTCTTTCTCTCTCAGGTGATGGTGTCTTGCCTTTGGGAGTTCTGAAATATTGGAAGCTGACTCTGTATGGCTCCTCGATGTCCTATGAGGAAGTGAAGCAGAGACAGCGGTAAGGGAGGACTGTGTGTCTGTGTCTCTGTGTGTCTGTGTATGTGCCTCTGTCTGTCTATGTGTCTGTGCTTATGTGTATCACTGTAGGTTTTGTGCTTCAGCGTCTCTTTATATGTATATATATGTCATGTGATGTTATGCTATATGCCGAAACACTCTCCGTTTCTGGCCTTCTTTGCATGTTAGGCTTTCAGTGAGCCTTTATTTGCATATTAAGGTTTCAGTGAAACAGTAACGTTATTTGGGAGTGTAGGAATGAATACTCCTTTTACTTCCTGTATGTACAACTGGCTCCAGGCCTGCTGTACATATCGGAACAGAAGCCCCTTATTGGCTCGGTAACCTCATAGCAGGGAGCACTGCGATTGGCTGTTTGGGGAAAGCGTGCTGGCCCAAATGACACTGGTGTGATGTGACTGGTCCACAGGCTGGTGGAGGATGCGATGGGCGGGCAGTACCTGAACAGCAGCTTCTCCCTCCCCTGTCCCCCTGGCCTGGACATCCCTCCTGTGATGGTCAGCCCCCTCACCTCCAATAGCCTGAAGGTCAGTGTCCCTCTCACATATGCAAATTCAGAATGCTTCATTGGCAGGAAATGTCATCAAAGCAAATCTCAGAACCACACACGGTAAATACTAAATGAAACGATGGCAACAGCGGTGACAAACAGCCTGCGCACGGAAAATGTTGCGTATGCTCTTTGAGACAAGCTGCGTCAGTCTCTTCCTGTGTTGCCTCAGTGGTGCAGGTGTGTGGAGTTGAACCGGTTTTGACATCATTGTGAAATTGCTGTAGGGTTTTTTCTGATGTGTCTCTGTGTGTTCATGTTTTATGACTTCTAAACTGGCCTTCCCGCCCCCCCCCCTTCCTATTTTTCTTGTACTTGCCCCCTCTCCTCCTGTATTTGCCCCTCTCCTCCTATACCTGTCCCTCTCCTCTCGTATTTTCCCCCTCTCTTCCTGTACTGCCCCTCTGCATCCTGCCCTGCACGCCCCCAGTCCCTGCTGCTGCTGGGCTGTTTTGCCCTCTTCTGGTCCCTGTACTACACGCTGGAGGTCAGCCTGGCCCACCTGGACCTGCGGGGGCTGTGCCGGAGGGGCCGGGGGGGCCGGACCAGGAGGGGGGGCGTGGAGGAGGGGGCGGAGCTGGAAATGCACACCGTGCTGGACAAGGAGGACAAAGTGCCCCTCATGGAGGGAGGAGACAGCCCCACATAGCCCCACCCACTGCCCCTCTCTGCCCCGTGATTGGCCCAGGGCCAGTGTGCTAGCCCTCTGTGTGCAAGGGGGTTTGTCCGTGTGTTTATGAAGTGCCCAACTCTGAGACAGCAGGAAGTCTCTCTCAACGCTCCAGAGGCCAGATGTACTGGGGTCCACCTGGAGAAAGTTTCCGAAGGTACGAAATGGACTTGGAAAACGATCTGTGGCATTAAAATTACTGAGTGACTTGGGTGAATAACTGGTCAAAACTGAGAATACACAGACACACACACACACCCACTCACATACACACACACACACGCACACACACACAAAACAGGAGAGCTCAGGCATATCAACACAAATCTCACACAGAAGTAGGTGTGCAGAGGCCAGACTCATAGTAATACACACATACACACCCACTCACGATTACAAACACACAAACCACTCATTGGACTCATAATGCACCCAGAACACATTCTTTTTTGCACTTAAGGGATCCAGCCCTCATCCTGGTTACAACGGAGCTCTTCTACTTCTTTCTCCTGTGTGCCGAAGTCCAGAAGCAATGGATTTGTAGTCATTTCTGTTAATGTCCACGTCAGTGTCTGAGCCTGTCATTCTCCAGCCTAAGGGCTGCACCAGTAACAGCACTCTGTGCCTGGCTCACATTGGTACCGACTGCTTGCATTGTGCCCCCTCCCCCTGTAACCACACAGCGCCCCCTATGGAAAGGGAGCCACATCTTCCGCTCTCTCCCAACCCTGATATGGGACAGTTTTGCTGCATCGCGGGAGCGTTGCAGGAACATTACGGGAATGTTGTAGGAATGTTATGTGTTGTGTTACTGGTCAGTGTTTGCCGACACTCCCTGCTTCTCCAGCTCTGGGTCTGTCTATCTCATGGCTTTGTCATCGGGGGGGCGTGTCAGGATGGGTGGGGCCTAAGCATGGGCAGGGTGCTGGAAGAGAGCAGCGTGTCACTAAAATGCTGTGTGTGTGTGCGTGTGTGTATGTGTCGTGTGTGTGTCTGTGTTCTGGGGGTGGGGGAAAGAGTTAAATGGTGTGTAGTGTGCTTCATGGGGTTATTTGAATGTGTTTTGTGTGTGTGTGTGCGCGTGTGTGTGTGTGTGGCAGAGTGCATGGTGATGCGATTGAGTCAAAAGAGTGATTTATTTTATTAAATTAATAGTTTTTTTGTAAAGTTTGCCAAGCATATTTTGAAATGGGGACTGTCTGTACTGATGGTCTGGTGTGTGATGCTCTCGTTAAAGATCAGCTGTGTCAGTGCTTGAAAGTGTATTTAAGAATGAGTGGTTGGGGGGGAGCTCCATCGTTACACACAGACTTGCAGCAGCATTTGCTGTTTGTACTGCTATACCCGCGTATATGATGATTTGATGATTTCCCGAAAACAATATTTTTAAAATATGTGGTTTTCTTTTTTTTAAAAATTGCAGTGAATTGATACTGTGTTTGGATGGGTTTTTGAAACCCCGGATTTGTAGTGGGAGTCACGGCTGGTCAGAGTGAAATGAATAAAGTCTGTCCCACCAATCAAACCGGTTCTTCTTTTCTGGAGCGGGGAAGTTCAGGGTGAAATCACGGTTCTGCTTTTTCTTAGTGAAGAGATCAGCGCTGTAAGTAAGAGGAGATGAGCAGAGGCCCACGGAAGCACACACAAGGCCTTTGGAAAAATCACAGATGCTATAAGCCCACTTTAAGGTCATCCCCACGTCCCTTTAAGGTCACAAATACATGATTAGAATTTTCTTAACTAAGCATTCTAATGCTGATGTAACGATCACTACAAGTAATTGAAAGCTTTGTTGTTCTAGAAGGCTGACTTCTGGGGGAAAAAAAAAACATTCCAAAAAACATACTGTAACAAAGGGTTAGTAGGTTTATGTGGTGAAACCATAATTACATTCGCCTTCTCTGTGGACATGTTGCCAGTCCTTGCTTGTATCTCTTAAGTGCGTGTAACTGCTCTAACAGTGTATCCCTAACACTGCAGCACTGTTTTGGCCGTGTTCTCCTGTTTCGCATTTATTGGTGACAAAGGTGCTTTTTTTTTTTTTTTTTTTTGCTGAAGTCACTACTGTGCCAGTAGTGTGTACTTCCGGTGTGCTTGCCTTGACCGTGTGACTCTGCACTCTACATAGTACCGCCGAAGAGAAGGAGCACATGCCACTGATGACCTCTGGTAGACTGTGGGGGACAGCCAACCCCCGGCAGGACAAGGCCAAAGGTATCCTGCCACTGGTATCCAAGCCAGTCACTTATCTGAGTGTCACTGCTAAAGGCTAATATGGCTATTGCATGAGGGTAGCCAGTAGAGGTGATCTGGTGTGTTACTTGTTCTGTTCACTGTGGGAAATTTCACTGTGCTGTGTCAACCATCGATAAATCAATCAATTTTTATTTCATCGCAATGCTTCAACACTCACCAACAGAAAACAAAACAGACATTATGGCACTTTTAAAATGAACTTTATTTCAAAATTATTATTCAATAAGACAATGTACAAAAACTCTGGGTGGTGGAAGGGAGGGTCCAAGACGTTTGGTCAGAGTTTTTTTAATTGATTTTTTGGGTCCATTTCTTATAATGTGTGTTTTTTTTTTTTAATTCATAAGCAGAAACAGAATTGCTTCTCTCTTCTTCCCGGTCAGAAAAAAATAACACTGAGCCTTGCATTGCGCCTTCAGTTGTATGCTTTCAGATTGAAACCCTGCCCTTCTGGTCAGCCTGTACTGTAATCCCTGCAATGCAGTCAGCATTGCTGTTCTACCACTCTTCATTTTGCCCAGTGCAAATAAGCCTTTCTTTTTTTGTTTGTTTTTTTTTAGTGTGCATCTATAAAACATTTATTAAACAACTCATCTTATTAGCATCTCGAATGAAGGGCGCCTCTGCTGTCTCGGTGACCCCACTCAGCGGTTCAGATGGCCTGAGCACTATTTGTAAAGGTGATTTTCATTCATTTAAAAAAAGCATAAGAATAATTGAATATCGGATACATATCTGCTAGTTCATTGGTTGCACATGCAGCGTTTGACCGTGATAGGTTAAGACTGGCGTATGCTTGACGTTTTAATGGACTTCAATTTAGCTGCACACTCAGCATCTTCAGCGGCGCGCAGAGTTGGTCATGTTGCGGTTTTGGGTCGAACGGCAACGGGGTTTGGTCGGTCCTAAATGCTTGGGTCTCGTTTTTGTGCAGGCCCTGACTGAGTCTAGCGAGGTTCTGGATATATTGGACTCATTCAGTAAGACTCAAGTGGAGCTTGTCTCAGCTTCGGTGATTGGCCAAGTGAAGGATGGGGAAGGGGTGGGGATAAATGGGGTTGGGGCGGGGGTGTGTGCGCGGGTGGGGTGGAGGGAACTAAGAGGCTCAGTTGATGATCTGCCGGGGTCGACCATATCCTGTCATTCCTGCTTGGGACGCCCCTCTGTTAGTCCCCATCTGGAGCCCAATGACACTCTTGCCCTCCTTCAGCTGGTCGTCACTGAAGTCACGTCTGTTCTCCTGCGCTTTCCTGAAAAGATGTCCACTGATTTAATACCAACGTCTATCAGACTCAACATGAACATGAAGCTTCTTTAAGGAGTTTTGATAATATTGTATGCTGATACAGAATGGACACATTTTTCAGCTGAACTTATTGAGATAGCAGCTTAAAAGCATATACATATATATCATTATAGATCACAGATTATGGTATATGTCTGTATGTAAGGTTGGAAGTTTTGATCCCCCTTCTGACACCTGATAACTTATTGGCAGAGCTTCCACTTCTATCACTGATGCCTGAAATTAGTGCATATATATGCATGTATGCATCTTGCTGTGGAGTCCAGCTCAGTCATTGGAGCCAGTCATATGGTGTAGGTTTGTGGAACAAGGGAGAGTGAGGAAGCCCTGTACACTCACTTGTGGAACCAGTTGGGGTCACCCTGGTAACACCCGTCCTCCTTGGTAACCGCCAGGCTGCCGAGAGCCATCAGGGTTCTCTGCACAGCGGCCAGGTCCTTCCCTGTTAGCGACAAGAGAGACAGAGAAAGAGAGGGGGATCACTCATGTGGTCACCCATTTAAGGACCTGCCCGTCAACATGAGGATACTCCAGGCTCCAGCCGGGCACCCCACCAAAAACCCAGCCCAAAAGCCCCGCCCACCTTCCCAGAGGTCCACGGTCTGGAACATGTCGGTTTTTGTGACGCCGTAGCGCTCGGCCGCGTTCAGGAACTGCGAGACCTGCTCCATCTGCTTGAAGGCCATCGACGAGGTCTGGATCTTCTTAATGGGCTTGTTCGTGGTATAAAGGCTGTTGATCAGCTCACTCAGGATCTGGTGATCACAGAGAGATTTACAATCAAGAGACTTACCAATGAGAGTGTTCAATACCAAGCATTCTGTCATAGGATTTACCAATGAGAGCGAGTAATACTGAGCATTACCAATGAGAGAGCAATACTGAGCCTAACCAATGAGAGAAGGGAATACTGAGCTTAACCGATGAGAGAGGAATACTGAGCCTTACCAGTGAGAGAGTACTGCTGAGCCTTACCAATGAGAGAGGGCAATACTGAACCTTACCAATGAGAGAGAGGAATACTGAACCTTACCAATGAGAGAGTACTACTGAGCCTTACCAATGAGAGAGGGCAATACTGAACCTTACCAATGAGAGAGAGGAATACTGAACCTTACCAATGAGAGAGGGGAATACTGAGCCTGAATACGGAGTGTGGCACAGTGGGTAAGGAACTGCGCTTGTAACCGAAAGGTCGCAGGTTCGATTCCCGGGTAAGGACACTGCCGTTGTACCCTTGAGCAAGGTACTTAACCTGCATTGCTTCAGTATATATCCAGCTGTATAAATGGATACAATGTAAAGTGATATGTAAAAAAGTTGTGTACGTCGCTCTGGATAAGAGCGTCTGCTAAATGCCTGTAATGTAATGTAATGTAATGAATACTCTCGGGCTGAAGGGAAGTCATTGCACTTATATGGTCCTGTATGGCTCTGAGTGAAATATCACTTCACTATTTAAGACCAGTACAGCAATTAGGATGGACCTACAGAGCGATAAATTACTGGTGCCGCAGGACGGGCAGCGTGTATCCTGCAACAGGGCTTTACGAAACAGAAGGGTGTTGTGGGTGAGGCCCGATTGTCTCGAGGACACTCACGCAGCCGTCCTTGAGCCAGGTCTGGAAGCCGAGCTTTCCCGGCTCGGGCCGGCCCACTCCAGCCCCGCACTGGGCCACGATCCACTCCACCAGCCGCTCCTCCAGCTCCGGGTCGTACTTCTTGTCGATCTTGCTCTGCACCTCGCGGCTCAGGCCGTAGGCGGGACCCTTGTTGGCCATACCTGGAGCTCCCTGGGTGGGGAGAGGGAGGAGCCAGGGAGAGAGAGAGGGGGGTGTACCCAAAAAAAAATTTTCAGGAAAGGAAGAGGAAAGACATGAGGAAAGTTAGAACTTGTTTCACTGTGCCTGAAAGGGGTCGCTATATAGAATCTACCCCTGGAGAGTTTTAGTGTCAGGTTTTCTTCCTACAAGGAGAGGTTTTAATTACATGACTGAATCCAGCAGGTCCAAGCCTTATACTAAAGCGTGTTAACGAGTCTGGCTGGCTGTAGCACGATGTCACTCTGCACAAACAGTGCCTGTAGGGCTGGACAGGGTGGCAGTCACTCTGGTGACCATGACAACCTGGGTGAGGCGGACCGGCATTGGCTTTGTCCCTGCCAAAGCACACACACTGGAGCTGGCCACGTTCAGTGGTCATAGGGCCAGGCTGATCTGTGTGTGTGTGTGTGCGTGTGTGTGTGTGTGTGTGTATGTGTGTATGTGTGTGTGAAGGACTTGAGGCCAGTGGGCATAAACCAGGAGCACCAGCTCAGCATTGTCACACAAAGAACAGTGTGCTTTATCAGCAAGGGCAGCGATAAGTAGTCAAACTCCCTTTTGGATCAATGGCCGCAAAGTATGCGCAAGAGATCATTGATTACAGGTGGCTAAACATACCGGATAAGGAGTGAAAATTAGTCATCCTGCAAAATGCTACCTGTATGTTCTAAACCGTTTCGAACATAATGCCATACATGAAACATTTTGGATACCCAGGTTCTTCTGTCCTCAATGCAGTTTCACCCTGACTTACCTGATAGGAGAAAGTGGATCCATTTTCATGCAAGTCCTCCTGTTTCACCCATTACCCAGGAAACTTACTTTAATTGTCAGTATTCCTATTATTTTTACCAAAGGTGGCTCTCTGGCCCAGCATTTACACAGTAGAGCCTTTGTCATTGCATGTAATGTGGAAGCCTCTCGGTGGAACAGCTCTGTGTTTGAAGCAGACGCATGCGCACACATGCGCAGGAGAGACAAACTGGACACACAGACACATACAGCCCTCACGGCATGCTTATAACAATACATGAATGAATGAATTAATTAATTAATGCGCGTGATTGTGCAACGGTATGCACCAGCCCCGGGAACCAAAAGTTTGGAGAATTAACTCTGCTAGGTCAGAACCGACCAGAAGTCTCCAGAATGCTCATCAGTTTTGCCCGTACACATTTTTTTTTTTTTTTTGCGGGAACCAAAATGTTCAAGAGAGGAACCCAAACTGCTGAGCAATGGGAGCACTGCGCTCACAGACGCACGCACGCATACGCGCCGCCACCCTTGCCAAACAACAGGATGCGAAGGCGCGCTCACTCAGCCATTGCAAAGCACACGCGCTCAGGAGCACCATCACCTGTGCTGCCATCTTGATGTCAGGACACAACCACTTTCTGGGCCTGGAGGGTCAGAGGTCAAAGGTTACATGGCAGCCTGGTGTGTGTGTGTTTTATAATGCCTATGTCGGCTATTGCATGTGCAAGTATATATATATATATATATGCATTTGCTTTCTGTTGCAGCCCTTGGTCCTCCATTATCAGTGGCCATAGAAACCCCATGACTCCAATCTGCTGTGGTTTCACAGCTGAGCTCTGCTCTGTGGGCCCCCCACCCCCCCACAAACTCCTGCTTCACTGCATCCTGTTTGCTACATGGCAGCTGCTTTTCTCTTTCCTCTTTCTGTCTGCTTAATGTGACACTTCCATCCTCTCTCACAGACCTGGCTAAAGGCAGGGGCTCTGAGCATGGAGGAAATGGAGAACGGCGAGCACCTCCAAGGACAACAGGCAAAGCTCCATTTTAGGCTTTAAGAGCTGGGAGCATTCTGGGTACTGTTCCAGTTCTAATAGAACTAGGCTGAAAACACTAACGAGTTCCTGCCAACTTTTCCACAACCTGGCTGGGAGCCTGTGTCAAAATCCTGCAAGACAGAAGCTTTCCAAACCCAACAACCAGAGGAGAAAATTTGAGCCGTTCCTCTTGGTATCAGTCCGGCCCCGTCCGTTTTGTCTTGAGCGTAGTTAGTTTCCACGGCAACCCCCCAAACAGACCAAATCAACATCCTGTTTAGCAGGAGATAATCTGCCTGTGTTCGGCTCACCGATGCAAGAAAGTTCAAGCTTAGCGTTCAGATGCTTGCATGTTGGAGGCCTTTTTGCATTTTACTGTACCAAGAAATGAAAAAAAAAAAGTTTTTCCTTCGCTAGAGAGACCACAGCCTCTGTATGGCGACATTATCGGAAAACAGGAATGTGTTTTGATTCTCGGATGATCTGAATCACTGCAGAAGCTCAGCGGCTCTCCTGAGTGGTGACTGCCCAATGTTCTTGTGCTAAGCAAACACGGAGGACACGCCTTGTGAAAACTTACAGAGGGTACACAGAGATTAAGGCCTTGAGCTTGCTGACCCCCTCTCTCCCAGTGTTTCCACTGCATGCCCTGTCCCTGTGTGGCCTTTGCAGACAGCCCTGTTTGTAGGGTATCCCAGTTTCCTGTTGTTTGTTTGATCAAAGTTCTATTTTTGTGAGAGGTCTCCACCCTACCACAGTCTATTACTCCCCCCCCCCCCCCCGTCTCTCTCTCTCTCCCCTCCCCCCTCTCTCTCACTCTCTGTCTATACTGTGCAGTGCATAAATATTTGGACTGTGGCACAATTTTTGTCCTTTTGGCTTTGTGCTCCACCACACAGGATTTGAAATAAAACCAATGAAAATGATGTTAAAATGCACACTGTCAGCTTTAATTAGAGGGCATTTTCATCCATATTGGAGATCCGTGAGGAATTCGTAGTAATTACAGCCCTTGTTGTACATAATCCCCCCCATTTTTGGAGACCAAACATAATTGGACAATTGGGTGCTCTGTTGTTTCTTGGCTCGCTGTGCGTTGTTGCATCATTATTCCATGCTAAGGAAAGCTCACAAAAGGTCCAGAGTTGATTCTAGATGTGCCATTTGCATTTGGATTCTGTTCCTGTTGTCCCTCAACATAAGGGCCAAAGTGTCAATGCCAGCAAAGCAGACCACCATGAGGCTGAAAAATATGCAAAAATCTATCTAAGACATTGAGTGCGTCAAAATGAACATTTGGTACATTGTTAAGAAGCAAAAATGCATTGGTGAGCTCATTAATAGCAAATGTTCTGGTAGCCCACAGAAAACCAATGAAGTGGATGACTGAAGAATATCTTCCGTTTTGAAGAAAAACCCCTTTTCAACCTCAAAACAGATCAAGAACACTCTCTATGATGTAGGCATAGATGTTTTGAGGCCTACCATAAGGGAAAGACTACACTGGCATAACCTCAGAGGGTTCACCGCAAGATGCAAACCACTGGTAAGCCTCAAGACCAGAACAGCCAGGTTAGAGTTAGCTGAAAAGTATGTGAAAAAACTTTTGAATTCTGGAGCAAAGTCTTATGGACAGATGAGTCAAGTATTAAACTGTACTAAAGTGACTGAAGGAGGAAAGTATGGAGAAAGAAAGGAACTGCTCATGATCCAACAGTAGCAGCAGGATGAATTCTGAAGTGTGCAGAAATATCTGCTCAGATCTGACTCAAAACTCATTGGATGGCACTTCACCTTGCAGCAGGACAATGAAGAGGACACCTAATCATACTGCTAAAGCAGTTTTTCAGGGCCAGTATATGTATATATGCAGCATATTTGTCCTTGCTTTGCTTTTTTGTCTGCTGTTCTTTCTTCTTGCTGTCTCATGATCCTCAACTCCTCAGCTCTTTCTTACTCTCGTCTTTTGTGACTTGCTGCTGTCTTTGCTGACGGAAATTGCACAACGTCTCCCCCTGCTCAATTTGGGCGGGGTGAGGCAGCAGGATCCTGTTATTGTCCCAGCCTCCCCCACCCCACCGCTTCACGAAAAACTGAGCTTCTGGAAGACATCCAACCTCTTAAATTTCAGTGCGATTTGGGGTGTGTCATGCTCGAGTGATAGTTTGCCCGTGTCAATACGTGTATTTCCAGAAACATATGCACACTCCTGGGCCACGTCTGTGATCTGGAATTTCTGGATTCGGATGTTGCAACAATAAGGGCTCTTACAAAAGGGCAGTTTCAGCCCCTTCCCGGTCTGCTCACCACTGTTCCCGCTTGGACAACTGCTTCGGGAGCTTGTCTGTGGGAACCTGTTTCAGGAACCTGTCTGCTTCAGGGTAGGGGTATCGCTGCATCACTCTGATCTGCGTAGGGTACTTTACAACGGCAAGGACAAAGCTACTGCTTGGCGCGTGGGAGCCCTGGGGGCATTGTGGGTAATTATAGGTCTCCGAGGTAGCCGTGTTGGGTTTGGCGGAGTCCCAGTCTGGTATTTCCTTACAGGCACAGCTGCTGGTCACATCTCCCCCTGCTCTGCAAACAGCTCCAGGCTTCCGAAGCATCAGCCGGACAGGGGGCCTGAGCTTTGTCTACATGCCTGTCTGTTGACCTTTGACCTTGTAGTAGTAAGCCTGCTCTTGTGTTGGACGGGATGAAGTGGCTGGACTGCTGTCTGCTTTCACCATGGGGAGGCTCTGCATATATGTGTGTGTGTGTTTGCGCATGTGTGTGTTTGTTACATCTGTCTGCAAACTATGACTATTGCTTGTGTCATGTACCAGTATGAATGCTGAAAAAATGACAGTTTCTTTATGTGAGTTTCATTTCACCCAGGCTCTTCAGTCTACAGGTTTGTCTTTGCGCTTTGGATACTTAAAGTAATTGCTGGGGTCTCACTGGCATATTCATTTTGTGAATTGTTAGCAGTTTTAAATGGGATTACTGGTCAAAATTTGCCAGCAATTTTGATTTGCGGTGTGCTCATGTTGTATGTGTATTGCTTCTACGTGGACCACTGTGTGTGCATCCTTGAGTCTCAGGGTGCATGGATATGACTGCACCATTGTGTGACTTGTGCCATGCAGTAGCACTTATTCTGTATTGCGGTTTTATGGATGTCTTCGTCCAGCAGAGGAATTTCTCTTTAGCTCTCAAATGCCTCTTTCATCTTTCAGTACGAGCTTAATGTGTTTCTAAAATTTGCCCTGTTGGCACATGGACTCACTGACTAGCTAATTGGCTGGCTCCCTTTGAGACGTTCTGAGACATGCGAGTTCTGATGGACTGGATGCCTGCTTGTCATGTTCTACCGTGGACCGTGAGATTGTAACTGTGTCAAATTGTGTAATTCTTTCCACAGTGTGATGTCACCAAAATGGAATTTGAGGAATGGATTGTTTCTTCATCGCCCTCTGCTACTGGTCAGTCCTAATAGCAGTGCTCTGTCAACTGCTGCTATGGCAACCAAGTTAATGGAGACCACAAGTTTATAATGCTACTTGTTCCAAGTCTCATATCGCTTATGTGCAAGCACGCACACACGTACAGATGTATAAACTCCTCTGTTTAATCTGATAAATTATATAAAGTCTCTCTCTCTCTCTGTTAGTTTCCTCTCCCTCCATCTCAGCCTTCCTCTCCCTGCTTGTGGCATCTGTCACACTCTTCTTTTATCCAAATATTTCCAAAGAAATTGCAATAATTATGCAAATGCACTCCATAAATGCCAAACCCAGGTGTCTGTGTGTGTTTATGAAAAGATCTGTACTCACGAAAAAGCAATTACGCTTAATATTTTAATTAAATATAAAAAATTAGGAACCACGATGTCCATAAAATGTATTTGAGACAGCAGTTATATTTTGTAAAGAACAAAATAACTTGTTTAACTTAGTACATAAAAGTTTTTGTTATGCGCATACACACATAGATGATACTAATAATGTGTGTGTGTGTATGTGTGTCTGTGTGTGTCTGTGTGTGTGCCTGCCTCTGTAATGTCTTTGGTCGAGAGGGAGGGTCTGCCTTTGTGAGTGGACCTCAGTGAGCTCATAAATTCCAATTAGAGACCATTTAAGGCAGCAATTTGCAACCGTGAGCCTAAGAATGTACCACCAGTCAGAGATCGCAAAACCATGCTCTTTTACCAAGCCCGCTCACCTCCTCCCTCAGTTACCCCAGCATGGGGTACCCCACTTTAACCTCCTAAAAACCCTGCTACATCTGCAGTGGAAGGAAACAGCTGTTCATGAGTTAGGCCCATTCTATGACTGTTTGGCTTGGGCCACCTCCTCTTGGAGTTCAAGACGTGCATCATCCGTATCACTTACGTCACAACCGGTCTGAAAATGGACTATCCATTGTACCTCACACAAACACGCACATGCCTGTAGACAGACTGTCTACCCTACCTCACTCACTCACACACACACACACACACGGTCACACATGCGCATATCTTACTATGCCGTTAATTACAGGGGATGTATGTTAGTGTATGTAATTTAACATTTGCACTCACATACCAACATGCACAGTTGGACAGATATAATCATTAGGCAGATGCACAAACAAGGGCTGAGTACCAGAGACCCAGTAATTGTAGCTTATAACACAGAGACAATAATTCAACATGGACAGAAGGAAATAAGGGGTGCATGGACCCACCCATCACTGTGAGTTCTGAAACACAGGAGCAATCTTACCAACAGGGTGACCGACTGACACTCAGACAGACTCGAGACAAAGCTGAACACAGAAACCCCGAAAATGAACCGATCAAGTAAAAAGCATCTCACGGAGAGAAAAGCGCCTTGTAATTCTGTTTTCACTGTCTTTTTGTCTGTCATGTCCTAGGAATTAGTTCAGTCCCATTACGATTAAACACTGGTGAATAAAGACTTCAGCTACATTCTGTTCAGAAGCACAGCTGTGTGAACATTGTCAAATCCACAGACGGCACTGTGGTCTCAAATTCCCACAAGCCCACAGAGACAGGAGAAAATGTACCTACTTTTTTGCGAAGTTGAGGGCGAAGTTTCTTCTTGAGAGTGTCTCTGGCTCGTGGAGTGTGAGGGCGTGTGTGTGTGCGTGTGAGTGTGTGTTCCTGTACTCCTTCCTCTTGTTCCGACCGAATGCAGAGTCCTCCCAGTAGGTGTGTCGATTTAAAAAGATCAGCCAAACAGAAATGACTTCACCGCACTGGGCCTGCCTGGGCAGAACGAGGGATTCAAGAAGAGAGAGCGAGAGAGGGGGAAAGGAAACCACAGCCTTAAAAGGGCATGGCCTTTTTTCTCAATCCCTTGCTCCTGCTCTCTCTCTCTATCTCGCTCTCTCTCTCTCTCTCTTTCTTGCTTGCTCGCTCTGTCTTTCCTTCTCTCTCTTTCTTTCCTTCCCCTGCCCCTCCCTCTGCATATTCCTCTTCTCTTTCCCCCCCAGTTTGAAAGTGCCTCCTTATTTGGGAAAGCAGCGGCGGGGGAGGGAACAGGCAGCCGCAGGCCTCTGTTTGGTCAACTTGATGAATTCTCAAAATACTTCACTGCACCACTTTGCCTCAGGAGCGAAGAGAAGGAAAGTGGTGACGGGGGGGAGGGGGCTGAGAGGAGAGGGTGAATGTATGAGAGGAGGATGGGGGGGGGTAATTAGAAGGGCGTTGCTGTAGTGACACTTTACTAATGAGGCCTCAGACTTGGAGAGACCTCATTCTGTGGCATGTGTATTCCATGTAGATCTCTTTTTATAGTCGTCTGCTATTTACTGGCAAATGATTACTGTATTGGGTAAATGGCGTGCCTGTTACCACTGTACTTATAGGTGGAGTCCTAGTTCCGAGTATGAGAGAGAGATGGGGGGGGGTGTCAGGTTAAGAAAGATGATTGAGAGAAAGGACTGGGATGGCCTTTTATGTCTATGCTCCAAAGGTGTGTGTGTGTGTGTGTGTGCGTGTGCGCATGCGTGTGTATGTGTGCGTAGTGTGGTATGTGAGCGTTTGAAATTCCCCCCTGACTGCCAGTGTCTACACTCAGAGTAATTCCATATATGTGAGGATTTCGCTTTGGCGCTGTCTTACCCAGCCATGAACACTTCACTCTCTCTCTCAATCTCTATCTTTTCATTAACCCCTCCCACCTCCAGCCACCTTCATTCTGAAATGTCGTCAGCCTTTGTGTCATCCCTGTGCACCTGCGCGTCGGTCTGGCGTTCAGCGCGGTGTGTTCACGCCAGCTCACCTTGGAATCCCGCGCCTTTTCCAGCGAAGGATGCCATAGAAATGACATCACGTAGCAGCCCCGCCCTTTTGCTCATGTTCGGTGATGTCATAGCCTGACCCCTGTGGCAGTTTGGTGAAGGCACGCACCAGGACTGCTGTGCTTAGGCAGGCGGGCGGGTGCACAGGAGCCGTCTGGCTGTGCGCTCTCCTGTCTTTGGGCAGACGCAGCTCAATGAGAGCGCACACCCCCCGGGGGCCCCTCTGCCAGTCACACTGCCAGTCAGTGGGGCGTGTTCTTACATGACGCACACGTCCAGAGGACTGCCTAAGGAGTGACTACCCTGTGACTCCACACACTGCTGTGAGCACAGAGAGTCTGCGTTAAGGTGTTATAAACTTTAAAAAAAAAAAAAAAGAAAATTAAAGTTATGAAACTAAGCTTTTATAACTTGGTTACTCTGCTACAGTGACCCTTTTCCCGTGCTTGTTTAATTTATTTAATGTTTCGCTTGTTATTAATTCCTATTTGTTTGGAAGAGCGTGGCATATAATGCACAGTAAACTTCTGTCAATAGCAGTTAAGTATCTATTCATCAGTCTAATTCCTACATGTATCAATTGACATTCTTGTGACCGCACCTGAACAAACAAAAACATGTATTACCTGTGTAGGACACTCCCGAAGTATATAGGAGATCCAAACTGCCTCTGTGTTGTTGTTAGCTCCTTTGTTGGGCAAAATAACTATGAAAATAAACATGTAGAAATCATTTTTCAGTGCGCACTGACACATTTACAGTGCACCTGCACTAAATATGTTGAAATTTCATCATGCCAGACAGAAACGTGTCATTTCTTATGTTTTTTTTTTGTTTTTGTTTTTAAATAAACGTCATGTTTGTTGAATGGAAACGTAATAGACTTATCCTCCTAAGATCCCGCAATTCATTTTTGCAAGACACCTGTATCGTGAAAAATATTTAAATACACATTTTTTTCTGCTGGGTCGTAGGAGGATGTTTGGCCTCACCTGATAATAAATAAGAATTACCTGCTCACTGCTAGTCAGTGTTAATTAAAAAGTAAAAGTATTTTTTACTTATATTTTTGAAAATGTTTTCACTAGAACATGCTTTTGTCACTTATTAAAATATAAAAAATAAAAAAAAACATTTTTTAAAGCTAAAGCTTTTTTTCTTGCTGGGCTTCAGGAGGCTATGCATCCCTCTTTAAGCTCCAGTGTCTCGCATAGTGGTGAGGAATGAGCAGGAATGGATGGAATTTCTCCTGTTTACCTCCTCTTCCCTCTATCCAAATGCAGAATGTAAACTGTGAGCAGCCTCCTCCCCTTCGCCCCCCCGCCCACCCAACACCACACACTCGCATATGCACACAAACACGCAGCACGCTCTTTTTGTATTTATATGGCAGTGTGCTGACATCATCCAAAGAGATCATCTGGTTTAGAATAACTCAGGATAGAATATTTCGTTATAGAGACGGGATGCGTTTGTTTAGAAATTCCAAAATCCAAGAGTCAACACATCACTCACAGGTGACCCAGAAAATCACCCTTTTTTGCCAGACACTCAGGCTAAACATTAATACATTAATTATTAGGAATCTTTTTTTTTGGGGGGGGGGGGGCACTCAGCTCATGGTGACAATGTAGAAAAAAAAGACAGGATGAAATTGCATGTAAACAGGTGGAGAAATGATGGATGCCTGAAAAAAGAGGGAATACAAATATTTCCAGTGTTTCTTTATCAGTTCCAAGAATTTTCCCAAATATGGAATTATTAGATGTCCATAAAAAAATTGAAAAGAAAAGAACTTGTAAATAAGTCACACCAAGCCCTGCCCTTCTCGTGATATATACACTTGTATGAGCCGTGTATAATGTGAAAGGATGCCAAGCACTCACCCCAGTGTGTATACATCATGAGGCCGACAGGGATTGGTGTGGTTTTTAAAAACGAATACATCAGGGCACTTTCCATAAATAAAAGAGACAAACATTAAATAGTTAGCAAGTAAAAATGCTCACATTTTGGTTTATGTACATCCACCAAGAAATATACTTCCTACATTGTAAAGATTCGGAAGGAGGAGAGCATAATGTTACAGTTCTTGTGCAGTACATAGCTGCAAAACACCATTGTTGGTCAAGAGATCAAAATTAATCTGGAAAGATAGTTGACACTCAGCCAGTACGTTTTTTTGGCACGTTAATATCAGTTGTTGGCTAAGTGAGGATTTTGCCCTGCCGTACATACGTATTAGCTTATCCGAATCCAGTATTCATCCAAGCCGTAGTACAAATATATAAATAATCATGTTCTATGGGCACAAGCAAGAGTGTCATGGTCATGAACGTTAGCTAATCAGGGTCTGGCCCAGGGAGATGAAGGATAAAAACAACTGTATATGGAGAAACATCTTCTCCAGAGCAGATTCAAATATTGAGCTTATCTTTGATTTATTGTCCGATTAGCTCACTGAAATGTGGCATTGTGGCTCTTTAGCAGCTTAGCTGGCTAACTGTAGGACATGCCAAAAAGTTGGCCGTTCTCACAGAACACCTCATTTCAAACTACATTTGCGCTCTCTGTGCCAACAGTTGCCCTGCCCTTCTGTTTGAGAAGTTTAACCCTCTGGTGTAAAATCACAAATATTTGATTAGACTGTTCTTACTGTAACTCATCATCCTAATGGTGATGTAACGGTCGCTACTGGTAATTGAATGTAATGGAGTTCTAGAACACCAAACAAACAAAAAAAAAGCCTATTCTTCAAAGGGTTACTAATTGAAACTGGGCTTGTCCGTATTCTTTGGTCAGGTATCACATAAGCTGCCCTGGTTGGCAGGCCTAGGGCTGTGGCCCTGTGACCACAGTGGGAGTGCAAACAGGACTCCTGCCAGCTGTTTGGCTTGCAGGTTGCGGTTTGCAGCTACGGTGTTCTGCAGGGCTGGTTCATACACTGGAAGTGTGTACTTTTGGTGTTCCCTTTCCCGCAGAGGGAATTTTCCTGAAGGCTCAGCTTTTTTTTGTAACAAAAGATGGGGTCAAATCTCTGACCGTTCAGAAAATATTTAATGTTTTAATTTATTTTATAATATTCAAACACTGTCTCCTAGTAATAATATTAATGTGAACAGTTAAGATTTTTTTGGAAATTTGAACACTTTTTTAATACATTTTTGGCTGGACCGCAACAGCGGGCCCAGCCCTACAAACGCGAATGTCTGTGACTGCAGTCCCTGAGTGACTGAGTGATGAAGTTACACCATTGGTCAGCCGAGGTATGAAGTTACACCATTGGTCAGCCGGTCTAGCCATATACTAGGTTTTAACCTGGCCTTGTTTTAAAAACCATTATGGTGGATAAGCAGCAGTAGAGGCATCTAGTGGTACTTACATGGAACTACAGATTCATTGCACTTCCCTTCAGCTCTGTTACATGTTGCTTGTCCCTGTGTGTACTGTACCGCAGTTCTGGTAGGAATGTGCACCATAATTAGAATATCTAGGAAAATATCTGCCCAAAATTATATACAAAGGTGAACAAGAAATGTCTAGTGGAATGTCAATGAAAGATGTGCTTACGTACGTTCATGGCAAATGTACCAGCTTTACAGTGGCTGGTATAGGGGCATTGTTAGTGGGTTTGTTGTCTTAAGCAAGAAAATATGCTTCGAGTAACTCCAGAAGTTGTATATGTGTATATTACCAAAATGGTCTTCAGAAAACTATGCTTATTTTTATTTTTGTTTTGTAACCATTTTTTATGGTGCATGTATGGTGTAAAAACAGACATTTAATGTTTTCTTCGTTTAGATAAAAAAAAACCCTATTATAAAATAAGCAGACTCAGGAACGTCAGTAAATACATTTTTTAAATCCTTGATCTCACACATAAACTGTCTTGTAAACATGCCCTAAATTGAAATAAGATCAAAGATTCTCGGAAGGCAAACTATCCCTTTAAAATCTTAAGTGCCTCAAATACCTCAGAAGCATATGTGGCCATGGTAACCTGTTGATAAAGGTGCAATACTGGGCACATGCCCAGTAAACAGGGTGGAAACTCGCTTTGCACAAACATTGTTTCTTGCCAAATACCATATCCTGTCATTTATGAATGCGGAGGCATTATTCTGAGCAGTTAAGTGTGATGTGGGGGGGGCGGGGACATTGCCTCGAAAGCTCTGTCTAGTTAATTTAAAATCCATGTGGTCACAGTATTCACAAAGCGCAAAGTAAAAGGATATAAAAAGCAACCTTAAAAATTATTTTGAAAAAAACAAGTACAGTGGCAAATTTATGCAAGATGTATCATACAAACTCGTTTATTAATTCAAAGACATACAATGTGTCATAGTGAGACAGCCCAATATTATACAGGAATGGCAATCAAATTAGCTCACTCATACAAACATGTAAAAAGAAGCCACTAATAGAGAAAACACCATTTCAGAAGACCAGTTAGTGTACACGCACATGAATGTGTGTGGCAGTGTATTTCTGTAAATCAGAGTTGATCACCAACTTCATCACTCTGTTCATCAGCTTGTGGGTCTGGCTGCATAAGAATCTTAAGGTTTTAGGGGGAATTTCTCAGAGAGTGTGTGTGCGTGTGTGTGTGTCTTAGTGAGCACTTTTCTGAGTGTGTGTGTGTGTGTGTTTGTCTGTTTTTGTGTCTTAGTGAGCACTTCTCTTAGTGTCAGTATGTGTGTGTGTGTGTGTGTCTGCATTTGTGCCTTGGTGAGCACTTCTGTGGGTGTCAGTGTGTATGTGGGTGTGTGTGTGAGTGTCTGTCTATGTGTGTATCATTAGTGTGTCTTAGTGAGCACTCCTGTGAGTGTCTGCGTGCGTGTGTTTGGATCTAAGGGCCCTAGTGTGCAACAGATAGCGTCGGTTTGCATCCACATGCATCTGAGGGTCCTGGTTAAGACTAATGGGAAGGATAAACCAGATACCCCGAGAAGGCGTTGTGATTCTGTTGGTGATCGCAGAGCTGGCGCCCGGACACCAGGTCCACGTAGACCTGGCTCCCGCGGTCCAGCTGCAGCAGCACGGACTGGGTCGCGCTGTCCTTCGAGTCCTCCCGGTTGTCCTCCCACACCGAGGCTATCACCGCGCCGTTCTTCATCAGCCGCACCTGGTGGTACATCCGCTCGCCCGCCAGCCTCACGTCGGAGAACGCCGTGAAGGCGAAGGAGTAGAAGCCGGCGTGCGGCGCAGTGAAGGCCCCTGTGCCGTTCAGCGGGAGGAGAGAAGAGGCGGCGCGTTAACAAATGAAAGGTGTCTGCGCTCCCATTTCAGCCCTAAAGGGGGGTTAAAACCTGAAACGTGGGGAGTGCTGGGCGGCTCATTCCGTTAAGGCGCTGATCTAGTATGTGGGCAGGGCCCATGGTTGGGTTAAATCACTTCGGCGTGGAGTCCTTCATGCTGAAAGCGGGAGCAACCTGGTTACAGAACGCTTGCATCTGCCTGGCAGGAAACCAAGACTTTTAAAAAACAGTAAGCGGGAGCGAGCCAAACTGCACTGTGCGTTACTCAAAGTGAGAGAATTATGGAAGTGCACATTGACAATCACTCGCAATACCGTATCTAATGGCAGGATTAGCATAAACAAGGGTCTCCAGGGCCCGGGTGGGTAGACCTGGGTTGGATCCCATGATGGGAGAGTGTAATTTTTCTGGGTGAAGATGACTGTCTGTCTCTCTGTTTCTTCGATACGTGGGCGCTGGCAGGTTTGATGGTTTGCGCGGCGTGGCGTACCCAAGGCTGAGTTGTAGCCGTTTCCGTGGTTGAGGGTGACGTTATTGTAGGGGATTGGCACGTTGCTGGTGAAGGGGCCGAAGCATCCTAAGTGGTTCAAGGTTGCTGTGAACGCTACCTTCTGTCCTCCTGAGGAAGAATGGGAGGGAGAACAGATATTCTTTAACAGAGCAAAAACCTTCAAACAATATGTTCTTGAAACCACAAAAGTGGCATGGCCTGTCTCTCTCTCTGCCACCCAAACAAATGCTCAGTCATTGCATACACAGTGCACTACTAGAGAATACTATCAACAGATTCTGCCACCATCGCTCTGTCTCTCTCTCTCTCTCTCTCTCTCTCTCTCTCTCACACACGCACACTCAGACACACACACACACAGAAACACACACAAGCACACACAAACACGTGCGCGCGTGGCACGCTCTGTACCCATGAAGTCCTCGATCGCGCCCTGCAGCTGCGTCAGGCCTCCCGAGATGGCCATCAGGCGGGTGAAGACGCTCGTCTCCAGGCTGAACAGGTCGTTGCTGGCGCAGCAGCAGCCTCGCTGCTGATTGAAAGCGCACTTGCAGTCCCAGTCACCGCACGGCAAGACGCCTGCCAGTCAAGAGAGGCCGATTATCCACAACGCATCTCACGCCATTCACAAACAAAGGCACGGTTCCCTTGTTTGAGTCCTCACGTGCTGTGTGTTTAAACAATGGGAGAGGAGCAGTCTGGTTTTGGAAGGATAGTTAGACTGCAATGTTTTGTAGCCACCCTCAAGATTGTATTATTGTTTTTCTCGATTGCTAAGCCATTTTGAGTGAAACTGTGGTCCACTTAGTCATGACCATAACCGTAAGTAATTTCTCATTGCTCGCTCTCAAAAATCAGAGATAAAGCTGAAGAAATTAGTCTCAGCCGATAGAAACAGCTCCCATAACTGAATCTTTTCTGCACGTGTAAAAAAAAAAAAACTCCTTTTGTATACATTTTGTGCATATTTATTCAATCAAAAGAATGTAGTTATAAATGCAAAAATGAGGTCACTTCTGAGTTGGTTTTCGCAACAATGGAGCATGTAAGAGGTCACGGACAAGTGCTCAGGGGAGGAAGAAGAGGAAGAGGGGTCTGGACGCACAGTGGAAAAGTAGCTCAAATGGAAAAATGAATAGCCAGTGTTCCAGACGGAATCCATGCTGGAGTGATTGAGTGTATCAGGGTCATCATTTTTAATTATCATTTGTCATTGGTCAAAGAGGTACTGTATATGTGTCGGGCAACCGGGGGGGTGGGGGGGGGGGCAACATAACTATGGTGCCGTAATCTTCAGGCCAGTGGTGTTCTTACCCACAATCCCACGCGTGGGCCATACAGCTCAAAGCATCTAATTACATTTCTTAATATGCTTTCTGCCAGAAGAGAGAGAGCACGTGAGGCCTTATATCCTCCTTTTTTTTACATAATACAACTGTCTTGGATGCAGATGTCTTGCAGTGTAGGTGTCAGCATAGCCGAATATATGGTTCTTCAGATTTAGGCCTGAGCCTCATGTCCCCTACAGGGGACAGACATTGTTCGCCAGGTCTTAGGAGGACATGCCGCAATTTGTAATCGTACATCACTTCTTTCGGGTCACTCTATGGTCTGCACCCACTTACATGTGATGATGTCATTTCTCCCTCCATGCTCTCTATTAATAAATCCTATTGAGGAATTCTCCTCATGGGGCGGAAAGCATATGACCACCGGTCACATGACCGGATGTCTGTCCTTGGGTCAATGAGTGTTGGCTCTTTGGCGGTCACAGCCGAGGGCTGTTGAGGATGGACGTGCCACCGCTGGGTCATCGTGACTGAGAGAAAGAGCCATCTGTTCCATTATATAAATATTTATTTTTTGGTACTTTTGTACATTTGACAAATGCGATTCAGTTTTGGGAGCTGCATTAGCTGTTTTGCAAAAGTGATTTCTGTTTGGAGAAATGTACTCAGGCCATCAAGATGAACTGTAACTTGTTTTGGCATGCTCTGGCAGCGTGATTCCTATCTCTGTCATGTTTTGACAGTTACACTTGTTTTACAAGCTTTACTCTGATGGAGCAAGCAGGAGAGAGCTTTGCTTTTTTGTCCTCAATAAAATACAAAAAAGCATAAAAGGAATAAAAGAAGAACTGATGGGCCGACCTGCTGTTTCCCATGGGAGAACTGAAGTGGCATCCGCCGTTGCACAGATGTATAGCACCCCCAAGAGGCACCAAGGAGACACTGCAACCGCTTTCATCATCTTACTGCCGAAGTCTTGACACCTAATGACAGTCAAAGGACAGATGATCTATGGACAAAATGGAGGATTATTACTGTTCTTTCTCTTTGAAAGAAACAAAACCGTCTCTGTGTTCTGTAAAAGTAATGGATATTGTTGAGTTTCCTTGAATTCATTTATTAAACTTTTGTGAAAGGTATACTTAAATGTATGCCAGATTATTTTGTATCCAACTTAACTTTGAAGGAGAAGGACATTATTGACTTTACTGAACTCCAACTCCAATCAGCTCCAACTTTTTACTAACAGTACTGTTGCTGTCAATTACATACTGTATCCAATCTGTAATCAATGCACCAAATGTTTGGATTTACTTTAGGCGTTATTGTCAAAGTGAGGCCAGCTGTTTCCATAACCATGTTTTAGTGTACGTTCTGTTATTTTACATCATGTAAGGTGTGCGCCAGTGCTATTTTCTATTGAAAATTGGCCATGAGACCATAATATCTCTCCATCCCAATCCTTCTGTTAAGAGGGAATTTTTACAACCCAAAATTTTCAAACCCAACTGCTGCTGGTATAGCAAAAAATACAATTGCAATGTCCAAATCTGAATGATAAACTTGTAGACTGCAATTGTGAACAGATTTTCCATTGAAAGCAAAAGTGCTCTTTGATAACTGTATGAATTACAGTTTTCATCTTCATGAAAAGGACTGTAAATATGAACCGGTGTGCAATATTTTCTGATAAACACAAGTATTTAAATACCGGTGACACGTCATGCAGACATAACCAGTCAGTGCACAAGCCGCAGAATATTTTGTGTATCTGCCCACACATATTATCATTTGAAGTCCTTAATGTCATTTCTAATTTCTTTATTATTTGACATTAGATGCAATTTTGTAAGGGTCTCCGTAAGAATGTGTGCCATATTCTTTCTGGGACTCTCATTTTGTTGTATATTTATATACATACATATATATACATTATATAGTTTATCACAACTGACGGAGACACCCCACATGATCATATGGACATACCTCTTTGAAATGGCTCTGGGTGCATTGCACATACAAGATCAATAAGAAAAGAAGAATAGACAGAACAAGCCATTCAGGCTGTCTAGGATCTTCATTAGCCCATGTAGGCTCGCCATCGGGCTAATTGGACAAACGGTTAATAGCGAAGCATAACGGTAGGAACATTAGATTTTTTTTTCCAGATCATCGGGTTAGATATTGAATATGAATTGTATGTCTGACGCTGCGTTGCACATTTTCAAAGCCACGTCTCACACACTACAGCAGGAATTGCACAACTGCGTTGTGAAGCTACGCTAGTCGCGTTATAATTGTTGTCATACTCACTGCTGCTGTGGCCGCTGTCCACCTTGTCTTGTTCCGGTCACAGAGACTTGGGACGATGAGGAAAGAGCTGAGACACTGTGAGAGAGTCCGTTCGTGGCGCTGCGTTGATATCACATTAGACAGAGTGCAATTTACAACAGGTGGTCCCGCCCCCTGCTTCTGGCTTCATAATCGGAGGGGGGCGTGGAGATATGTACACGTGTACCCCTGTGCCACCGAGTCAACTGAGACTTCCTCCCCCGCCTCATAACCCCAGATCCCAGAAATTCGATATGGTCCCACGAGTGGATATCTGGTCCGGGTGTAAACTTGGTTATTGCTTCTGTTAAAATCCAGTGTAACAATTGCTGTTGTTCTCCACCCGCTCAAGCGCACAATGTGTTCTATTAGGCCACCGGTGTCAAATTCTCTGCAGTGATCCGTCTTCTATTGTCTATCAAAGTCAATACGATTGTGACCATTTGTGGATTTTTTGTGTGTGTGTGTGTGTGTGTGTTCCAGACCCCGTGATATTACGTTTCAGGGCAAACACAGTTGTCAGGTGATATCGCTGGATTAAAAGGAGGCCTAGTTTGAGTGGTGTACCTGTTGTCTTTGTTGTGCTCTCAGGCCAGGGCGTGTGTTGGGAGGTCAGCGATGTCCAGCGTCGATACTTTTTAAAATATGTGTCACGGTTTGTTTTTTTCTCATCCCAGAGGAAATATCCATTTCTGCTAGATATTATCACCTGCGTTGCTCGTGTTTTTAAGGTGTGGGATAGAGGCACAACAGAGGTGTGTGTGTGAGTGTGTGTGTGTCTGCTTGTGTCTGCATGTGTCCATTTTCATGAGAAATCTCAAAAATATACTAATGAGTTCCACTGTTGAATTGAAATCCACTTTAAATTGATTATTTAGTTGTTTAATTCCTTATCCATAGTTTAATTGCTAAATATCACTGTACTGAAACAGTAGATCAGACCAGTCACACTGTCATGAAGGCCAAGGAACTGTCCATGGAACTTAAGCTGTTAAGCTGTTATGAGAAAAAAGGTCATACAAAATATTGACAAATCTTCATGATCAGGCCATCCAGCCAACCAAACTGAACATTTGGAAGAGAAGACCTGTTGTCAAAGAAGTGACCTAGAGACCAGCTACAACACTAACAGAGTTGCAAACCTCATTGGCTGAAACTGTAGAAACTGTTGAGAGATCAACAATCTTTCCAGCTCTTCACAGATACGGCCTCATTTGGAAAGTGAATAAAAGGAAGTCACTTCTGTGAAAGCCAACATTAAGTCACACTTGGAGTTCACCAGAATCCATGCGACAGACATTGGGAATCATCGGACTTAGTGGTCAGACGACTAAAGCTACAGTACCATGCTATGGGGCTGCATTTCAGCAGGAGAGATTGGGATGGACGGAGCCAAATACAGGAAAAGCCTTGAGGATAACCTGTTTCAGTCCACCAGAGATCTGCATTTTGGCTTAAGATGCTGCAGCATGACAATGACCAGAAGTGCACAAGAAAAACTGCAAAGAAATAGCTTAAAATAAGACGATCCGTATTGTGGAATGGCCCAGCCAAAACCCAGTCTTAAATTACATTGAACACCTGTGGTATAACGTGAAATGTGCTATCCACTGAATTTACTTGGCAGATTTGGAGCAAGTTTGCCTGGAGGAACAGCCAGAAATTCTGGAATCTACAGAATGACTATTTGGCCCCACCTGATTTCCTCTATTATTGCATATTTGAATGGTTTCTGTGTAATATTAGAAAAGGGTACCTGAGTAAACACAAAAAAACTATTATTTCATTTATTCATTGGGTTTCTGAAGGAGGATCATATGTCAATGTGTTAAAATCTCCAGGTATAACAGGACAGACTGTAAAAAAATGATTTCTGAATAAGCTCTATTTATGGCTCAATTACTAATAGCAATTTAAAAGATGGGCGTAAAGTTTATTTTCATCTTTATGTTTCTTGGAACCGTGAAGCCCAGGACTTAAGTATCCATCCAATAAGCTTGGCCTTAGTTGAAGACCTTGTGCAATTAATATAGTCACCTAATAGTTACATTATGCAGAATTGATGAGAACGTATAACATTGAGTATATTTTCATCTGGAATTTTAGAGAAGCTCTTTTTTTTTATTCCTAAAGCAAAATAGTTTTTATGCTGCCTGCTACAAGAGCATTTGCTATTGGTAATTGGCCAGCAATGTTTATTGTCTAAGTAGTGTTCCATTTACATTTTAGCCAATCAGTGGTGCCTCTGTTTAGTGGGCTGCCAATCACAACTGAACTTCAAGTGAAAATAAATACAGAATGAATGCATTATGTAAGACCCCTATCTCTCATGTTTAGAAATGACATGCTAAAAGTAAATCTTATAATTTACCCTATTAATAAATGTGTAAAAAGAAAGTATACATGTTTAACATTGGATTGGAACTACAGAAGCCCCATATTTGTTTTTAAGCTTGGAACATCCTCGTTATTGTGTGTGTGGGGAGGGAGGGAGGGAGCCGTTATCTGAGTACCTATGTGGCCAGGTATCCCTGTCATTGTGGGAATACGGGTCGAGAAGAACCCTGGATGGATGTGTAAGAGAGAAAGAGGGCACAGGTCTTTCAGGGCTGGGACAGAAAGCTGTAGTTTTGGTCAGTTGCATAGGTTTAATATCGCAGCAAAAATTTCTGTAGTGAAAAGTAATTAAACGCCATCAAGGCATTCAGGTGAATATCTGGCTACATTTGATTTAGAAGTGAAAGTTCTTCTAGCCGACTAGGACGTACCTAGGCTTTATCTATGTAAAACCTGAGCTGCATTGGGATTAGCCTTGTCCATTTATGTCAAAACGTCTCTCAATCTAGATTTCCACCTGTCTAGAAGTCTTGATTCCGGATTTTGCAGACGGGGTCTGCAGTTGGTACCGCGGATCTAATGGTACTCTTGTCATTTATCAGGCCAAATCACTCATCCCAGATAGCTCCATGGTTAACCACAAACCCCCCACCCCCCGGAGTATGCGAGCCCGGCTGTGATTGAGGCAGGTTTGGCACAGTTCCCCTGAGCAAGGTTATCAGCTTGTGTTCTTCCATGTGCCTTGTGCCTCCTGTGTGACTTGGAATTGTGTGATGCCAAGTCAGCTGTAAGCTCATGATTTCACAGATGTGCTCAGTGATGAGACATAGAGGCATTTGCTCTCTTCACGAAGGCAAATTTATTGATTGGTTCAAAAGAAGGAATCAGTGGTTACAGAGAAACAGACAAAGAGGCTTTTCTTTCTGTGATTAAAGGATTTAATTTCTTATGACTTAAGGTCTGTTTTTACAATTTGCAAAACACATGTGCAGCCCCTTCTTTAGAATTTAAATTCCTGAAAAAAATGACACTTGAAGCTTGTACACAAGGAAAATTTCTGCAATTACAATTTATGTGAGTCTGTGAATCCAGTGGCAACCCTTTGACATGCCCTTCTTGCATCTGAGCTTACAAAAGTGAGTGTGTCTATGCAAATGACATCATATAAGTGCTAAGCACACACAAAGGGACAAGCCAAATTACATCATCAGTCTTGTTTATTTTTCATTAATGTTGCATAATCACCCAGCTTTACGGGGGTTTACAGTGGATGGCTTGCCCCGTTTAGAGACAGGACCGCGAGTAGCGTTGAATGAATGCAGCGCAGTCGATCTGGGTATTGGACTGCGTGGGCCACTGGACAGTTTGGGAGGGGTTAACAGGAGACTGGAAGTCAATGATGGTGGCTGTGGGCCAGGTGGAAGTGAGGAGACACTCAGTGGTGGTCCTCCAAGGTACCATCTGGCCCTGGCACCAGCTCTCCCAGCATGCACGGAGAGAGGATTCATCTGCTGTGGTGGGCATTCGGAGTTTGAGACGGTCGGCTACAGACGTGGCAACCCTTCAGGCCCAGGGTGAGTGAGCCCTAAATTACACCAAGCGAGGGGTCAGGGGTCATGGGGTCAGGGGTCAGAGGGGTGCCGGGGGGAGGGGCGGCGCTCAGTCGGTGGCGTACAGCAGGAAGCCGCTGAAGGTGTTGTAGTGGCTCGCGTTGTCGCAGAGGGAGCAGCCGACCGGCAGGTACACGGACACCCTGTCGCCGGCGGCCAGCTGCAGGGCCAGCACGGCGGTGGCGCTGTCCTCCTGGTCCTCGTCGTTGGCGTCGTTGAGTTTGGCCACGTCCGCGCCGTTCACCCGCAGGTTGGCACAGGCCATCAGAAGGCTGCCGGGCGCGCCGCTGTCGCTGTACACGGTGAGGGCCAGGCTGTAGACGCCCGCGCGCGGGGCGGTGAACACACCGTCTACGCGGTTGTAGTTGTCGCCCAGGTTGAGGAAAACGTACTCGTACACAATTGGAGAACCCGCGCGGTTCGGGCCTACGCACCTGCGGGTGTCCGTCAGAGCCACTGAGAAGGCGCTTCGGCTAGCTGCGAGGAGAGAGAGGGAGAGGTAAAGAGGGAGAGCGAGAGAGTGCAGCTAGTTTAGTACAGCTCCAAGAGAGACATGCATGTACACACATACAAACACAGACATACACATCCACACACACACACTCACACACACACAGACATACACACATACAAACACAGACATACACATCCACACACACACGCTCACACACGCACAGACATACACATCTGCACACACACACACACACACACACACACATCCACACACACATTCACACACTCACACACGCACACAGACATACACATCCACACACACACTCACACACACATCCACTCACACACTCACACACACGCACACTCACACACACACACACAGACATACACATCTACACACACACACTCACACACTCACACACTCACACACACTCACGCACACACTCACAAACACTCACACACACACACACACACACACACACACACACACACACACACACTCACACACACTCACGCACACACTCACAAACACTCACACACTCACAGCGGACGTTGTTGAGCGCGGCCTGCGCCCTGTTCACTTTGCGCTGAAGCTCATCCAGGGACATGTTGAAGTACCCCTCCATGCGATGCATCTGCTTCTGCATGAGACAGCAGCCGCAGGACGCCGTGTCCGTCAGGCACACTGTGGACAGACGCGCGGACGAGAAGCGGTCAGAGCTGACACCTCAGAGAGAAAACATTCCTCCTCTCCCCCCGTCACCCCCCCACACCCCCCATGCCCCCTACGCCCCCCACGCCACACTCTAACCGTTGTCTGAAGTGGGTTTGGTCGGCGCCTCCTGCCCAGGGCCATTCCAAGAGTAGTTTCCCAACACAGTCCCAAACAGGCACAGCAACAGGAGTCCTAGGAGAGTATCACACATGGCACACACTTAGTGCAGAGCACACACACACACACACACAAACACACACACACTTGCACACGCACAGTAAAGGGAACACAATGAGGCACCTAAACAAATACTCAGTCATTCCATACGCACTGCACTACTAGAGGATACTACCAGATTTTGCCACCACTCTCTCTCTCTCTCTCACACACACACACACGCACACACAACTCAGACGTACACATAGTGTGAGACCAAACCGTAGGTTAGTTTAAACCTTTTACAAGCGTCTGTTATTCACAATGATGAAACAAATAAAGATGCTTATCATGTTTTCACATAGTATTCCACACACTGAACCCTGCCATCATGCCACAACAAACTGGCAAATCATCCAAACCTCTAAACACACAAAGACCACAAACAACTCTTTCCCGATTTTACATCTTGCACGAATGTCAGTCTAAAATACACTGAAGGCACGCATCATTCCCGGACATCAGTTGGAATGGGACGTCTGTCTTTGACATGAATGTACTAAACCCAAAAGACAGCCTAGTAACGCATAGCAACAGTCCGATTTCCTCACCTCTCATTTTGGTAGAGCAGAGATGTGGCAGACAGCAGGATAGATTGGCTTGTGTCTCCAGGAGTTCCTATAAAGTCGAAGGGGAGACCCCACCTCCCACTGTGTGCGAGCGGGGAGGAGGGATGCTGGCTTTGTTGCAGCAGGGCTATGTGGGACAGCTATTGTGTTCCTGCTATAATGAAGAATTCCCATAACCCAAGATAACAACACCCCATGGCATTTACCTGCAAGCTGTTGTTCCCGCATTATCACTGTGTGTGTGTGTGTGTGTGTTTTCATGAGTGCGTTTGTGCATTATGTGTGTATACATGTGCGTGTGTGTGTTTGTGTGTGTGTGTGCTGTGTGCGTGTGCAAGTGTGTCTGAGTGTGTGTGTGTGTGTGTGTGTGTGTGTGTGTGTGTGTGTGTGTTTTAAACCTAAAAGTACCTGTTTTCATGGCTGCAATATTTAATTCAGGCCACAGCCTGGAGGGAATACACTTTAGGGACAGCTCAGTAGGTGGCAACAATATTAATTCACTTGTTGGCAGTTATATAATGCAAGAACACATTTTATCTTAAAATATGATATTCCAGTTCATTTTGAAAGCACTTAAATGTTTACAAAGGCCTTTTATGGGTAATTTGAGAAAAGTAACCCTCAAGGTGCAGCATTACTGTTGTATATAATATGATTGTGTTCAGGTACGTCCTGTCATATCATTCCAGGAGGAATGTTTCAACATCCTTCCATATTAAACAGCTATGAGGTATAAGAAGATGTTTTTTGTAGTTAAAAATAGATCAAATCTTATTCGTTATCAATGCTATTATTTATTTTACTTATATTTTATTTGTATAAATTTTACTTTGATATTATTTTAATCATGTTGATGTTTTTGCTGTACCTGTAAAGTTAAACGTAATAGCTAAGAACACTTGCCTCCAAATAGTAAGACCAGGTTATTGCAGAGGTCACAGGTACAACATAGCTCCCATATTTTCACTGATGTTATTCATTTCTAGGTACCTAGTAGTCAAGCAGCTACCCTTTTTCAGTTGTGCCCTGCAGCTAGCTAGCGAATTTACTACTATTACAATTTTTACCAATAGGGCAAGGTCCGGGGTTCATATCCGGCCTGGGCCCTTCAGTTTGGGTTTCCTCCGGGTACACTGGTTTCTTCCCACAGTCCAAAGACATGCAGGTAGGCTAATTGGAGACTCTAAATTTTAAAATGTAGTATAGATTTGCATCAACAAGGCAATTGTCAGCAAAGCAATACAAATATGCTGAGCAACAATTTGCCTAACCAGATTTTCAGGATGTAATGCTAAAGCTTTCATAAATGAAATATGACGAATCTGGGCGAATCTACCAAAATGACTTCAGTGGCTTCAGTTTTGCATTTTAAGGGAGGCCGGACACAAAGTACTTGCTTGTTTAAAAACGTACCTGCAAGAAGTTATTGTAACTTTTCATTGGATTAATGTTTCATTGTTTACTTCAATGTTAACTAGTGTTTTTTATAACAAGTTTTATATATATATATATATATATATATATATATATATATATATATATATATACACACACACAGACACTTTATGCTCAAATAAATTGTTTTTTCAGAGTGGCCTAAGGCTTGTATAGTACTGTGTATATAGTGCTACATGTCCTATGTTACAACGCCTGAGTACAAGCAGATTAAATGAAACCGTGGTTAATTTTATTTCTTTTAAAATATAAACACGCTTAAACAAGTTCAGGACGGAGTTAACCAAATGAGAAGTGCAGTTGAAAATGTTCTAACGTCAGTGCACATCACGTAGCTTGCTTTCTCTATAGTCAATGAATGTTTGAAGGGCTTGCCATGTCTCTGCTGGCTGCACAGGACAAGCTCTATTTTTGGAAATTGAAACTGGAAGTAATACCGAATGGATCAGTAAATAAATCAGTGAACTGAATCATTTTATTTTCATTTTGACTTTATTCAAGACTCATCTTAAAAAGAGGTCCATAGCAGGGGTAAATCAAATAACCTGAGTCACAAATTGTACTTTTCCTGTAAATGCATGCGACGCTATGAGAAAATGAATACATAAAATAAACAACTGCGAATAAAATAAACAAAGGCGGGACTAACTGGAAATTACCACCACACCAGGGCATATCTGACCAAAATAGTCGGTTTGAGCAGAGCTTCAGCAGGCAACACGGTAAGAAATAAAAAACGAAATAGTCTGTTTCGTTTGAAACTACTTTCTGCATCTTTAAAGCCTTTAAACGCCTATACAATTAATATACGTTTTGACATTTCCCGAAAGACCATTCTTGTTTTATAGTACAGATATTTGTTTGTTTGTCTCTATCAAATGTCTTAAAATGTAGGTGAGGCGAATGGTCTATATTTCGTGTTTGTGTGATGATTCATTGTTTTTTGATTCATTTTCTTGATTCGGCTCTGTCTTCCATTGGTTAAATTCCAATACCGTTTTTTTTTTTTTTTTGGACCTACGTCATATCTTTTCAAGGGATTACTGGCAACACACGTGGTGGTACATACAACGACTTTTGTTTCCCGTTAATTAAATCTATCTATCCTCATCACCACTAAGATAGTTGGTGCAGCTTTCATATATGTGACCAGATACGTGATCTGAGCACTGCCTGAGATGTTTTCCATCACAGTGATTCCAGGTCATATAAGATAAAATCAAATCTTATCAGGCTGCTCAATCTTCTCTTATTACAGGCAAAAATGGACAACAACAGTGGACTTCGCACTTTGAACAATGACCCAGGTGAGACAGAAACATGAACACTGCCATTGTTCGCTCTTCTAATGCTTCCTGTAATCACACTGTGGCTACTGTCAATGTGTGTAATACCTTTTCGCTTTTCCCACCATCTTTGTATGTACTGAATTCTTGTACGTACTGTAAGTACTATGCAGTGTGCACGGTTTTGTCAGATACCAGTTAAAATGTGTGGCTCCTTCAGATGATCTCTGGCTTTAATGAAGGGTTTTGACCTACTTTGATTGTGGTCTCATATTGTAGAGAAGTTTGAATTGGTTGGCCTACTTTCTCATCTGTGGTGTTGCATGACACCTTGTTCCCCTGATGCTCATGAAGACAACAGGGCTTGATGTTTCCTTGTGGTTTTGTGCGCTTGTACGTTTTCCTCCCAAATGCGAAACCCAGTTTATGAAATTTCTCACAGTTGTACTGTGCCATTCACTCTTGAAGCAACATTGTTTTGGATTCATAACTGGCTTTTCAGTTGTAGAACAACAAGAACAATCTAGTGTGAAACAGTGTGAAATGAAAATATCACAAAAGAAAGTTTAATCAACTTTATGAGAACACAAGCCCTCAGGTTGTCAGATTGGGGAAGTGAAAAGTAACTGGCCAGAGCTCACATTAAGGCAAATCAAAACATTAAACAAAACAGTCATTCTCATGTACGTCTACATAATCAATCGAGGCAAGCTCAATCACCTCAGAGTCGCCTGACATGGTTTGTGTGCAGTTTGTACTCCCTGTAAACTTGTGACATTTTAATAGACTCCTCAAGGAGACGCAAGATATGGTCTCAGCCTGATAAAATCAGACATAATGAGCCATGTTGAGGCAGCAAGGTTAGGAATATGTCCAGAGTATCTGAATCAAATATAGATATATTATCACAAAATACCGTATCATGATTTAGTTTGATGGAGAGGAGAAGAGTTTATGGTTCTGGATAGTGCAAGCAAGATATTTACAGGTGTATTAATTTACTGCATGACAGCCATATTGTCATATCCTCCCTATATATAAATTGCACATCACAAGTGTCAGGTGGTTTTTTTTTCTCATTTGTGTATTTTTCCATTTTCCAACCTTTCATAAGACTGAAAAATGTGTAGTTAAGTAACATTTGACATAGATTTTTAATCTGGATTTCAAAGAAATGCAAAAATGTAGAAAATGAGTCATTATAAATCTTACACTACTACTGGCAGAGTACATTTTCTTTTGTTTGATATTGGAAAATACTATAAATTACCTTTAATTAGATCCTCTCCCCTCACCTGATATGCAATGTGGCAACCATTCTGGCTCGAAATGACTGCCGTGAAACACCCAAGTGGGTGCTACACATTGGTGGTGACTGAGGATGGTCTCCCTCTCATCACTGTAAAGTATTTTAATTGTTTATTATTATTATTATTATTATTATTATTATTATTATTATTATTTTTATTATTTTTTTATTTTATTTTTTTTAATTTTTTTTATTATTATTATTATTATTGTTGTTGTTGTTTTTGTCATCATTATTGTCATTGTTATTTTTGTTGTTGTGTTGTTGTTCATTCATTAGTTGATTATAAAGGATATTAAGCCTACAAGCTCTTTGTTCGCAACAGTTCCTCTGAAGTCAGTATCAGTGGAGGTGGAGGTCCAGGGTCACGTCGCATCGGTCAGCTCCTGTCTCCAGTATGAGAACCAGGAGTCCGGGCCCGTGGAGGTCGTCTTCATCTTTCCCATGGACAGCAGCGCCGCCGTCTGCCGCTTCCGGGCCCGCATCGGCAGCACCGAGGTCGAGGCCCAGGTCCGAGAGAAAACGCAGGTGGGCCTCCTGTGTTCATCGCTTCCAGACCGGGCGTCACGCACCTTTGAGGCGCATGCCTTTCAATCGCGGGCTGCGTGAGGTCGGCCTCCATTTTCTCATCTGGCAGAGATGAGTGGTGAGCACAATGGCGAGCCTTTGAAGGGCTGATGTGGCCTGTTCGCGTCATTATGCGACCGAACTTTCTCGGTTACCAAGGAGACATGCACGGGCGAGGGTGTCTCAAGGCTGCGTTCCGATCCAGTTTTGGCTCCGCCCTCTTACATTTCACTTGCTAACTTCGCTTGGAAAGATGTCACGCACATACCAAAACAAAAAAACAGGAGCATACACACTGGCGTTTGCAAATGGGAGGGAGGGAGAGTGGACCAGGTCATTTGAATTGAGACACACTTCAACTCACCTATGCATGAAAATGCCCATTGGGAGCTTACCTTACAGCTGCATAAAGCTTTAATCATTCACATACCGTGGGATGAAAAATACCATTAAAAGGATGATTAGCCAATATACTCTCAACCTGCCACCATTTACATTTTGACATTGCGATATCAGTCAAGCAATTAACTGAAAAGCAATATTAATAGATAAAAAACAGAAGTGAGTTTTGTGTGCTGGCATTTTTCTTTGTGTCATATAGTTGTACAGCATTTAAATATATGTAGTTACACCATTACCTTTAAACTGATCAGTAGACTGCTCTTCATTTTGCTTGATTAACGATCAAACAATTAATTCACTGAATAATCTAGACCAATAGGCCTATATAATGGCCTATAATGATTAACAAATGTTAACGACAGGGTGGCAATAATATGAATAATTCACAAGAAGCCCAGTGCTTTGCCTTAATTGTACGTATCTCACATTATTGCAGAGTTTTCTTCTTATCACATTAAAGAATGTAGTTAATTTTAAGAAGGCACATGATTTAGTCAGAATGATTTTAAGCATAAATTTAAAGAGGGAAACCTCTCATTAAGTGTCTCGAACACACAATGCATAACCCAGGCTGGATCAGTGATTTTACAAATATCTGTGCTGCGCATCTGCAGCATTTGAACTGCAGAACCTTCGCATGACTTATGTTTTATATCATCACAAATGTGGATATAGGAAAATGCTGCACAATTCTTTGGTGCAAAGAACAATAATGTTATCTCAATATATACTGGTAATCATTTAACTACTCATCTTGGTTAGGCTATTTGAGCGAATGAGTGGTTTTATTCATTGTTAATCAAAGTACAGGGAAACAGGATGGTCATCATTTTTGTATGAAATACAAATACAAAACAACAAATGACTGGTTTCATTTACACTTATACACCATCTTTTCCATTCTGTATGTGCAATTAATTTATAATACAGTGAAAAATGATAAATGTCCACGCAATTATCGCCGAACTGGAAGTTTGCTGTGAATTCTGGGCACTTTAAAAAAAGTTAAGGGCTTTGTCACGAACTTCACTTGACTTTATAACAGATTGGATCCAGATCTAAAATGGCAACCAAGGGTACATCTGGGTCTCAAAACAAATTCTACCTGGTGAACCTTGCAAGTTGAGGGTGCAGCAAAAGCTGGATTGGGATGCCGCCTCACGGTGATGACATCACTTCCTAGGCACGGGAGCAGTATGACGATGCGCTGAGCTCGGGGCAGCAGGCCTTCCTGCTGGAGGAGAGCGAGGAGAGCGAGGACGTTTTTCGGCTGAGCGTGGGGAGCCTGCCCCCGGGAGAGACGGCCTCGGTGACCCTGACCTACGTGACCGAGCTGGCGGTGCAGGCCGATAAGGCACTGAGATTCTGCCTGCCCACCGTCCTCAACCCCCGCTACACCCCTGCAGGTACAGGTCCAAAGAGCTCTCCTGAGGAGATGTGCTGAGCCCCATAATGTTTGGGACAAAGGCATATATATATATATATTTTTTTTTTTTTTTTTTTTTGATTTGGCTCTACTCCACAATTTTAGATTAGGGCATTTTTATATACTTTGGTTTTGCCGTGTAGAAATTACAGAAATTTTAAAAATAGAAATACCTTTTAATGAAAACTGAAATTGGGCACTTTAAATCGAAAAATTGTAATGTGGTGAGACAAATCAAGAAAAATATATGTCGATTGTCCCAAACGTTATGCTCACTGTATGAGACTCCATTTTTTGGTATTCCCTTGTTTGGATCTCATTGGTGCCTCTCCCCCCATTAAGGCTGTAAGAGCATCACCACAGAGGCTGCCGGGGCCCTGTCAGGGGACTTGCCCTACACCCTGTCTCTTGGTGTCCATGTCTACTCCCCCAGCCAAATCAAGAGCATCGAGTCCAACTGCCCTCTCACCCCAGTGGAGCTCCTGTCCCAGGATAGCACCGAGGCCCAGGTGAGCGGTGTGTGTGTGTGTGTGTGTGTGTGCGCGCGCCGTCCTCCTTCTTGTGTGCATGTGCATGAAGTCATACGTTTCCTTATCTGCGGAAGTCCCCCATAAAGTGCCAAATGCTAAGTGGCTGGTGAGAGGTACTGCCCCCTGGTGGACCACTGTGTGCTGATTTGCAGAATGCTGGCCGGTCTCCAGCTGCTGCAAACTGCTGTCCAGTTAGCGCTTGCTTGCTGGTACAGGGTCCTCTGTTCATATGGTAAGCAGGTTGTGTGTTGGAACAGGATCCTGAACATCCTTTTGGTAAGTGAGGAGCGCATTGGGTGGATCAATACAACTATGGTAGGTCCAGCTGGGTAGATGACCAGACCCACTCAGTCCAGATCCAATCATAGGTCCCAGATCTCATATTGCAGTTCTGTGCAATGGCCTGTTGGTCTTTCATTGTTCTGCCTGTGTCTTTGTGGGTTTAAAAAAAAATCTCTCTTCTTCTTTTGTGTACATGTGGTTTCTCTTTCTTTTCATTTTCTCCTTTGTATATGCTTTACAACTGCCAGATAATCTCTGTTAGAAATTGCTTATGTGTTATGCTTACTTACTCTCTCTCTGTCTGTAGGTCAGGCTGTTGCCTGGGTATCGTTTTGACAGGGATGTGGAACTCCTGTTGTACTATGTCCAGCCTCACCTACCCACCGCCATATTGGAGGCGGGGCAGCCAACTGCCAAACCAGGTCTGGGAGCAGGGAAAAACAATAGTGTTGCATGCAGCCTGTTGTTTCCCAGTTTCATGTAAAAACTCGTAATATGTCATTAGTGGCTCCTCACTGGTCTGAATTGTGCAAATTAAGGTGATTTTAAATGCCAGAAGAGTGGTTGTCACATATTGTAATCCTGTCTTAAAATACTGAATTACATGTGTTTTTGGTTAGGTTCTAACATATCTCTCTCTCTCTCTCTCTCTCTTCTCCTTTGCTCTGTCCTTCTCTCCCTTTCTCTCAGGTGACCTGATGGGGGACACCGTGGCCTTGCTCAGCTTTTACCCAGACAGCAAGGCAGTGACGTCACCCTCCAAGGCCTCCAGCAAAGAGTTCATATTCCTGGTCGACTGTTCAGGCAGCATGAGTGTCATGGGGCGCATTGACACTGCCAGGGTACCGTCTCTGAATCTATGTTTTTTTTACTGATTTCGACGGGACGGCGCCATACTGTCACCTTGAAAAATCTCTCTGCCTTGTCACGCCCAGGACTCCCTGCTGCTGCTGCTGAAGAGCCTTCCCATAGGCTGCCGCTTCAACATCTACGGCTTTGGCTCCACCCACGAGTCTTTCTTTCAGTGAGTGATGACGATGATGATGGTGACAATGATTATGATGTTGATGATAAAAGCATAACAATTAAAAGCATGACATAAAGATAACAATTTACTATCATTCTGGACTCCCGATTTGCCCGATGTCTGAACATAAAGAGTACAAACTCACCTCATATGCTGTGGCTATGCTGCGACAGCCTACATCCTTTTGCCAGCTCATTGCATCTCACATTGGCTTCTTAAGAAACATCTCTGTAGATTGGTGAAACAAATTTGTTCCTTGGTATAATCTTTTTATAGTTTTTGTTTCCAAATGTTCAGTGTTCACATTGAAAAAAAAATGGTTTCTCTCTGTAAAATCTGAACATCTGAATTTTTTGATAATAGACAAAGTTCATTCATGCATACTGTTCACATACTGAAACAATAGTAGTTGCCATGCTTATTTCTGTTTAGTCTTTTTTTGTTGAAACAGCGTTCACTTACCAGCAATTAAATAAACCTGGTGGTCCATCTTAAATTGCTGAATTTGTGGATTTTAGGATTTGAGCCACTAAAAGGAAACTGACATCTTGTTATCCATTGAAGGGGATTTAGCCTTCAGATAGGATGCTATGTGTGATAATGACCTACTGAACCAAACACAAATTTTGCTAAATATCTTGCATAACTGGGGAACCGCCCCCCCCCCCCCCCCTTTCCCCATATTCACTGCATATCCCTATGCTATGACTGTGCCACACATTTCCCTCTGCTTCCGTCTGTCAGTGAGAGTGTGGAGTACAGTCAGAAAATGGTGAACTCCGCTCTAAAGAAAGTGAAGTCAATGGAGGCCAATCTTGGAGGTACAGAGATCCTTGGACCCCTAAAGGAGATCTACAGCAAGCCCTGCCTCCCCTCACACCCACGCCAGGTACCCCACCTGTACTGTTCAACATGAGCGCGTACAATATTTGCAGCACAGAACGCCCTACTGCACTGTGCACATGTAAAACACTGTCAGCAACCCTGTACCTTTTAGGGGTGTGCAGAGTCAATGATATCTGTGTTTGTGTCTGTATGTGGGAATGGCTATATACTGAACTTCTGTGTGAACAAGAGAAAATGCCAGTTTTCTGACCTAATGTGCATTGGGACAAACTGGTGAATGATTTCACACCGACAAATTGTTAAACTCTTTATATAACAGCTCTTTTATTTTTAAGCAGTATTTTATAAACAACTCTAACTTTGTTGTTCTAAATGATTAGATTATGTACAGGTGCATTTTGTAATAGTCTAAGCAACACTAGTGCTAGCTCCAGCCCCAGGATCTGTGGGAGCAGGCAGCCCAGACAAATCTGTACAAACCTCAGCTTTTTCATCTTCAAAGTCCATTGTGAACAGTCAATATTTTAAAAAAATTGGGTTACTAGCTAGCGAGCCAAATAGGCAATCAAAGGCTAATCTCACTTCCCTCACAAGTGATCCCTCCCAAATTAAGTTTCAACTTTCTGCTAGATGTGGATGCTTCATGACAGGAGTAGACATAGGCTAACACAGAAAACAGAGACTTCAGAGTTGCTAACCCCTGCTTATTTTATTTTTGCTAGCAATAATATTTAAATACATGTCATTTCAATGAGAAAGGGGGTTGTTTCTTAACTTGCTGAATGGTTACTTGAATTACTCACGCTGTGATTTGTAGATATAATAGTCTCATACATTAATACCAAATTTCCAGCTGCATTAGATAGCTGCACAGATAATAACCTGTAGTAATATTGAATACGGCCATAGTACCTTTTACTGCTCTCTCTCTCTCTCTCTCTCTCTCTCTCTGTATTCAGCTGTTTATATTCACAGATGGAGAAGTAGGTAACACCAAAGCAGTGACTGATCTGGTGAAAATGAATGCTGGGTCTCACAGGTGGGCTTTATCTTTGTGTGTGTGTATGTGTGTATGCTTGTGTGTGCGTGCATGTGTGTATGTGTGTATGCTTGCGTGTGTATGCTTGTGTGTGCATGTGTGTGCTTGTATGCGTATGCATGGGCACACACACACACACACACACACACACACACGCATACACACATACACACACACACAACACACACAAGCACGGAAGCAAGCAAACAGAAACATGCGCACACACATGCATGCACACACACACATACACATACACACACGCATGAGCATGGAAGCATGCACATGCGCACACACACGCACGCACGCACACACATACATATGCTCGCGTGTCTGTGTGTGCTTGTGTATATGCGTGTGTGTGTGTGTGTGCGTGCTTATGTGTGCGCATGCTTCTGCTTGAACGCTCATGTGTGTGTTTGTTCAGGTGTTTTTCCTTTGGCATTGGGGAAGGGGCCAGCGCTGCGCTTGTGAATGGCATGGCTAAGGAGGGGTCGGGCCACGCCCAGTTCATCACTGGAACTGACAGACTACAGGCCAAGGTAAGAGAGAGAGAGAGAGAGAGAGGGAGAGAGTGAGATCACAGATGAGGCACTCCCTTCTCCACTCTGATTCCAATTCTGCTCTTCTCCTTCTTCCGATTACCTATCCTGTGTTATGGCCAGACCATAGCATTCTTATTGGTTGCTACCTTAAATGTTGTTAATTAAATGGTGTTAATTAAGTTCTCAAACAAAAAATAAGAACAAGTTTCAGTCAAAGAATCTCACCAGTTCTAACGTAGTCAAAGTTCTACTGACACATATAAAGGAAGTTAAGTACATACTCTTAATCACAAGACATTACTGATTTTTGTGTGGGTAAATCACATGAGTACAAAGCTGAGCATAATTCATTAGAGATAGATAGATAGATGATAGATGGATAGATAGATAGATAGATAGATGATAGATACATGATAGATAGATAGATAGATAGATAGATATGGTACTGTGAAAAAAGTGGCCACTGAGTGCACAGACCTCTCTCTCTCTCACTCACTCTCTCTCAGGTGATGCAGTCCCTTCAATTTTCCATGCAGCCAGAAGTGAGCGACATCTCAGTGCAGTGGGATGTTCCACCGGGGGTCGCTGTTACCCCCTTGTCTCCTCCTCCCACTGTACTCTTCCATGGTCAGAGGCTCCTGGTGTACGCCCAGTTCACCGGGCAGGTTGGTCCCGTGTTCCAGCAGTGAGATCAGCTGGGGGATCATGAGGGAGAGAGGGAATCAGCGGACTCTAACGGTGGCTTCGATCATTAGACAAAATGCCCATAAAAATACCCTGCTCCATGCCAATATTCATCAACAATGTTACCTACTTATGGTCAATTGCAAAGGCTATGCAGGATTTGTGATAGAGACTCCGATTTCGCGGAGAAGAGCAGTGAAATGTGTATGCATTTTATTTGAACACGGTTATGCCATTGGATGGTATAATGGGTAAGGAACTGGTCTTGTAACCTAAAGGTCACAGGTTTGAATCCCAGGTAGGACACTGCCGTTGTGCCCTTGAGCAAGGTCCTTAATCCGCATTGCTTCAGTATATATAAATAAAGAAACACTTTTAAATAAATATGCAAACATCTTGCAGTTCATATAACTTGCTATGAACTTGCTATAAATTGCAATGGCTGATCCTGTTTACAGTTTGTCACAACATGTGCTTCTTCCAATTGTATAAACATTATATCTTTCTAACTCTCCCTTTTTCTCTTGCACAGAGTCACAGTAGTATGGACGGGTCTGTAACTCTTCATTATAAACTTGGAGAAGAATCTTTGAAGAACAAACTGACTTTCAATATGAAGTCTGAGAAGGACAGCAGGTAACACTGAAGCACAGACACAATTATGCACATCTTCAGCAACGCACACACATACACTCACACACACACACACACACACATGTTTGTATTGCTATACTTGTGAGGATTTACCATTGACTTACATTCATTCCGTAACCTCTAACCCTAACCCAAATCCTAACCCCAACCACTACATGCCTAACCTTAACCCTGACCTTAACCGAATTGTAACCCTAACCCTAAGTGCTAACCCTAAAACAGCCTCTTAAACTTGTGGGGACCAGCAAAAGGTCCCCACCTTGCGTAGTTTTCCTCATCTTTCTATCCTTGTGGGGACATTTGGTTCTCACAAAGATAGGTAAACATGCCCACACTCACATACACACACACACACACACACACACGTGCATTAATTGATGGTTAATGAGAAGATGTTTCTTTTGCTTATATACAATTTTTTCTAATTTGCAGCACCTCCCTCCAGTAAAGTCTTGTTTGTCTATGTGTACAATTTCTGGGACATACATGAGATCTTTTATGAATTGTGTAAAAGATACATAAACAATCAACATGGTATAGTTCCATCAAGTGTCTGATAAGGTCCTTGCAATGGGATTGGGCATTTGTCATAAGCCTCCAGCTATGCACCTGCCGAATTTAGTGTGTTCTCAGAAACTGCCAATGGAGATAGCTACAGAGTAAGAATTATACTAAAAAGACAGCAGGGTGCCACACAACAAAGGTGCTTAGTAAACAGCAAGTGTGATGGGGAGGGGGGGCATTTGAGGTTTTCCTGAAGTTGGGGGGACATGCCCAGGATTTACGTCCATGCAAATGAGCAATATTTAAAGAAACAAAAAGAAGCCAAAAAAAAAATTGTCCGTGTGTTGTGTAATCTTCGCTGTCGCCTCTGCAGCTTGCTACTTCACAGACTGGGGGCTCGTGCCGCCATAGAAGCCCTGGAAGGGGAGGTGAGAGAAGGCGGAGATGAGAGCATCACAGAGAAAGTGGTGGCACTCAGCACCCAATCAGGGGTTAGCTCCTCCCACACAGCCTTCATTGCTGTCCACGCTGAGAACAAGCAGCCAATCGAGGGCCCGCTCCTTCACAGAACCGTACCAAGAGCCATGCTTGAAGGTAAGTGACCATGTGATGCCCCAGTGAGCATACATGTGCGGGTGCACGTGAACATCTACGCGCGGAACTGGTTGTGCGTGGTGTAGCGTCCGCAACAGTATACCACCCGTTGCATCATAGATATTCCTTAGCATGGTTATTTTATAATGTTTTCAAGGTAAAAATCCTGCATTCATGTGCCTTTTAAGTAATTTAACAAAGTCATTGATTGTCTAAAGAACCTGTATTCCTTATCTGTGTGGCTGCTGGTTGAAAGGACATCACAAAAACCTGCAGATGGCAGGGCTATCAAGAACTTGACATGATCTAGTTCATTATCATGTGGCCTCTTATTTCAATACTGCAGACTTGTATTGCATGTCTTGCAATATCAATGTCATTCTCTCTCTCTCTCTCACACACACACACACACACACGTGCACACGCACGCACATACACACACATACTGTACGCGCATACTCACACACACACACAGTTGTTTAATCTCTCGATACCTCTCTTTTTATTACAGATCGAAGTAGGCATTTCTGCGGAGCCTTATACTCAGGGTAAATGCCTTGCTGGATCTCAGCTCTTAACCCTCTCTGTTCACTTTCCATCTTCGTTCCTTGTGAGGGGATTGTCACTGTTTGCCTTTTTAGTGACTTTAACTTATTCACAGTTCAGTCAGTTGAATAAAGAGCAAGATAAAGCTAAACAAGTATTCCCTACAGAAGATGAAATTTAGAACAGTACAGCATGAACAACGTATGTAGATGTAGAAATCATTCTCCACAAAAAAAAACAGGAAATCATTGCCTGGGCTCAATATTTGACTACTGGTTCCATGAGGAATGATGGTAGCTGGATCTCAGCTTTTCACCCCCCCCCCTTCTTTTCTTTTCAGCACCCCTCCTCAGAGTTTGGTAAAGGCTTGTGACCTTGTTCCCAGAAATGAACACATTTACCATTTACCAGTCACCGGGAAAGAATCAGGCAAGCCAAAACTTGGGGCCTCCCTACGCCAAATTTGGGGCAGATTCCGACGAGAGAATCGAAAGCCACAGTTAGACAGGAGTTGCAGTCGGCGGCCAGTCCAGGTGAGCAGTCAGATCCACCTGCTGATTCTTGGTTTGTGCTGCTGAGCATTTTGTAGCAGGAGGTTTCTCTGGCATTGAGTAAATGGTAAATGGTAAATGGACTGCATTTATATAGCGCTTTTATCCAAAGAGCTTTACAATTGATGCCTCTCATTCGCCAGAGCAGTTAGAGGTTAGGGGTTAGGTGTCTTGCTCAAGGACACTTCGACATGCCCAGGGCAACCCTCCGACTGCCAGACAATCGGTCTTACCTCCTGAGCTATATCGCCCCTTGAGTGCGGAAGCTTCAGGTGCATTGACAAAGGCAAATCTATGAGATCTCAGTGGCACCTATGAAACTTATGTCTGCGCTCACAAAGGCGTGCAGGGCCACGGCGCCACGGCGGCAGTGTTGCAGTCAGCAGCTGTAGCTCCCACTACATCGCCGCTTGCGAAGCGGAGTGGGCGTCGAATGCGACCCGCAGTTGGACAGCGTCAGTTGGGAGTCGTTTGTCCGTTTCGTTGGCCAGTCCTCACCCTGCCTTTGCTTCGGTTGCAGCGAAAGGCGACGCAGATCGACCGCGGCGAGCCGTTTGAAAGGCCGGGTAAGGAGAGAGAATCCTCGCATTCATTTACAGCGATGTCGCTGTTCCCAGTCTGTCTCTCACACATTACCACACGCTCTGCAGATCTGGATGTGTGTCGTACTTCATTTTACATGGTTAAATACACAGTTACAACGACCCGACGTTGATGCCCGCGGGGTTCCCCAGGCATGCACCATGTGCAGAGTATGCGCTCATGGTTTTAATTTTTTTGTTTTATTAAATAATGAGTAAAAGCTTTGAACTGGAAAACACGCAGAAAAATGCAGCTGAATTTGAAAGAAAACTACCCAGGTGTCTTCAGTTAATAGCAAACTCCTCCATTACAAAAGATTTAATCTTATTTATTGCATCTGCAAGATCCTGCAGGCACCACTGTGACCCAGCATGGGTCTCACGCTCAACCATTTCACAGGAGAGGCGAGAAACGTTGCAAAATCACAGAGAGCATCTCACTGTATGATCTCCACCTGTAAGACCGTACCAATGACAAACATCTTTGAACACGCAAAAGATTTGTTTGGGACACCAGTCTGATAGTGAGTCTATTTTTACACCTGTCGGACACTGGAGGACCAACTACTAGTCCCAATATTTAACTAAATTTCACACATTTCGGCAATGATTTTAATTTGGAAATTTAGGCAAACGGTAATCTTCAGGAATGCGATTCTGGTATTTGCTGGTATTTTGATTGGATACTGATTTTTCAACGTTTTTTTTAGTGGCAAGTTTGCGAGTGCCAGATCTGGGATTTGGCCAGGACACCGGGGAACCCCCTACACTTAGCGATAAGTGTCATGGGATCTTTAATGACCACAGAGAGTCAGGACCTCGGTTTAACGTCTCATCCGAAAGACGGCATCTCCTACAGCACAGTGTCCCCGTCACTGCACTGGGGTTTTTTTTAATTTATTTGTACCAGAGGGAAGATTGCCCCCTGCTGGCCCACCAACACCACTTCCAGCTGCAACTCAGTATTCCCTGGTGGTATCTCCTTATGACCAAAGGATGATAAGGACCCTTTAGACTGTGCAAGCTTTTGGCTGGTTTCAGTTTCAAACAAAAATTTGAAGGCCTACACCAAAGTTTTGGCCTCCAGATTGGAGCCTATTATGACTTCTTTAATAAAACCGGGTCAAATGGGTTTTTATTAAACTCTGTTTAAATTCAGAAAATGTTGGTAGATGTTACACATACTAGATTCCATAAATGATACCATCTCTTCAGGTGCAGTCGTCTCATTGGATGCAGAAAAGGCATCTGGTTGTGTCCAGTGGAGATATTTGTGGTTGGTTATGTTATCCATGCCAAAAAAAAAAAATATGACCATTAAAGTGCTCAAACAGTATGGAAAGGGCATTGCATCAAATCTTTATGAATTTATTTTGGATCGTACACATTTAACTTTGTTCATAATGACCTCCTTGTGGGCAATCGCCCTATTGTACTCTGAGTGGAGTAGAGGTGGGATGCATGTTTTTCAGGTCATCGTGGGAGACAATGGCCTACTCTCTTATCAAGAACTTCAACCTAATTTCAATTTGCCATGCCCTTTGTTTTTCTCTCTCTTTTTACAGATACAGATTTGTACAGAAGGGCTTCCAGGAAAATAGACGGTGGGCACCGGTCCCCTTCCCCATTACATTTCTAAGCAGTATAGTAAATGCATTTAAGCAATAAATACAAAATACAAAATGGGTAGACAATAGACATACTAGATTCCATAAGTGATACAATTTCTTCAGGTGCTGTCCCCTCATTGGATGGGAAAATGGCATCTGTCTGTGTCGCAGGTGCATTGTCAAGGCGTGACCAAGATGATTGGCCCGGAGACCTGTTGAGACTAATAGACCTACAGAATGCTGATGGTTCCTGGGAGCTTGACCAATCACTGGTCTCCATCCTGGGGAAAAATAAAGAGGAGGTGGCCAAAACCTCACCGGTAGAGGTAACAACGAGCAAATGCTGTGAATAATTAATCAACTAGGATCTATCTGATTATTTCATGATTCACAATTTATTTTAGAATGGTCTATTATCATTGTGGATAGGGAGTTATTTTACAGTTATGGTATTTTGTCCATTCACTATCTTGTCACCTAATTTTTTTGTCAGATCTCAGAACCATTCATTTCCCAGAACTTTTCATCGATTACTATACAAGCCACGAAAATTGTTAACTGATATAATTTATCAAAGATTTATACTTAATTTACAAAAAAAGTGTTTTTTATTTGCTACCATTGTAAGATGCTGTCAGCCACATGTCACGTCATGGATGGGTGCTGTGCCAGGATGTTACAGCTGGCCCAACGGGTGCTGTGCCAGGATGTTACAGCTGGCTCAATGGGTGCTGTGCCAGGATGTTACAGCTGGCCCAACGGGTGCTGTGCCAGGATGTTACAGCTGGCCCAACGGGTGCTGTGCCAGGATGTTACAGCTGGCTCAATGGGTGCTGTGCCAGGATGTTACAGCTGGCCCAACGGGTGCTGTGCCAGGATGTTACAGCTGGCCCAACGGGTGCTGTGCCAGGATGTTACAGCTGGCCCGAATCTGAGCACTAAACTGTGTTTTTTTTTTTTTGTCTGCTCCTGCTGTCCTGCTTGTGAACCACTGGCCTCCTCCACAGTCTGGGTCCTCTTCTGTTTGGGCCACGGTTCTGGCGGTGCTGTGGCTGCACGGGCACATGGCCCGTTTTAAGGATGAGTGGCTGCTTGTTGCCCAGAAGGCTGTGTCCTGGATCAAAACTCAGATAGGTAGGGGAGTGTTCTCTGCATGCTTTTTTTTGTTTGTTTGTTTTTGAGCAGGTCGAGGTGTATTTGTTCACCCCTTGGTTTCAGTGTAATGCCTCTTGTCACCAACTTCCCGACCCAGTTCCTGTCACAGGAGTGGGATGAGGGGGGACCGGGGTGTCTTGGGGTAGTCACATCACAATGTATGCACCTGATGTAAGCCCTGATGTTTTTGTATGTGCCTGTGTGTACTTGTCAGGTGTCTGTGTGTGATTTTGAACGGCAGGTTCTAGCTCACGGCCACGTTCGCTGTGTTTTTGGGCTCGCCTGTGCCCGTGTGCAGCCGGCTGAATCCCGCGCTGTTTCTTCTTTCAGGGGCCGACATGTCCCGGTTCGTGTCATCGGGGAACTCCCTCCTCGGCCTGCAGGTGGAGCCAAAGGCCCTGGGGCAGTAAGAAACGGCGCTCCCGAAGTTTCAGAATTCCACTCCTACTGAAACAAAGCAGGGCATCGCTTTGCGCATTTTATCTGTGAAAGCCATTTCTGTGCACGGCAATTCTGCATTTATAGCACATTGTTTATAATAAGTTTACTTTCACTGCCTTTCAGTTATTTCTTACTTTCTGAAAACTGCACTGTTAGGTTACCTTCAGAGTGCAGGAAAACTGGCTCAGTTCTGTTTTTTAATCTCCCTCAAATGCAACAGAGTTCAGATGTTTGTAGAGCACCACACGGAGTAGTATCTTCTCAGTTTTCGATCGGTATGTGGTAGTGAGTCAGATATGCAGCCATGCCAATCTTGTGCGAAAGCGCAGATCAGAATTGACCAGAGCGACGTACAACAAAGTGTATAACCATAACCAGGAACAAGTATGACGAAACCCCTAGAGAGAAGTACCGGTCCAAGTACTGGGAACAACCGCATAGTTCAACTTGGACCCTGATGGTTAAACGGATTAACACTAACAACGAGAACGGCAACAACGCAGTCTATGGAAAAAATACAAGCAGTAGTTAAGACTGGTGCATTAACTAAGTCACCTACGAAACAGCTGCCTAGTTACAACCCTAAGTTTAGTCATTTACAGGGGGGAAGGGAGGGATGGGGAGAGGTGCAGCCTGAAGAGGTGAGTCTTCAGTCGTGGTTTTTGCATTAAGATCTGCAAATACAGCCTTTATGCATCAGATACAGTTAGGGAACGACAAGAGCCATAAAACTGTGAATTAGCTAAGAATTCATGCAAATAACCATTTAGTACTGTGTGTAAACTTAGTGTGTTTATAAACATTATACTAGCCTGCTTTTGCACAAAGTGTGTATACAGTGTGCATGTACTGTATATGAAATACATTAAAAATCATTAAAGCACTTATTTTGGAAAAGAGTCAATTGAAGTCATGTGTTACAAATTTCAATGCTTTTATTTTTTGTAGCAGAAACAAACAAACAAAAAAAAACTATTTTGAAACATTTAATTGGTCATATCATTGCTGAACATGTGCATGGCATCGAAACCAAATCTGAATATCTGTTGGTAAAGACTTGAATATGGGGGAAAATGGGACAGACATATACAGGAACGTGATGAAACGTGCAGCAAAGGTCTTTGGAAGAAAAACTGACAGGAAATGCCATAACCGCACATTTGTCCTCAGCGATAGCAGTAGCAGTAATTCCATTTACGCCTAAAGAATCAGATCAGAATTGGACTGGACCTGGCCAGCGCTGGCTAATCTAGCTGGCAGAGCGTCACGCTGGAACCCACCCCGGTCCAGAACCTGAACCCGGGGTAGAGAGGCCCAGAGAAGTCCGCCTGGACCCTGACGAGCAGCTCCGCCTGGCCGTGGGACACCCTGTAGAAAGCCAGCACCCCGGCCTGCTGGTCCAGGTAAACCCCGACTCGCCGGGCCTTGGGCCCCTTCACCGGCGTCTCCCGCCCCCCGTGCCACAGAGAGAAGCCCGTCCCGGTCCAGTACAGGCCCCACGACTGGGCGTTGTGGCCCAGCCGGCAGCTCTCGTCGGAGCTCGCCCTGCCCATGCTCGCGTAGGCCACGCCGATGGTGACCTTGGTGCCGGTCCACTCCGCCTCCCAGTAGCACGGGCTCCCGGCCAGCGGCTCCCGGCACAGAACCTGGCGCCAGAACAGGAAGCGGCCGGCGTGCTCCGGGTACGGCTGGGGCTCCGCCCGCAGCGTGGCCTTGCGGTCGCCGTCCGACAGGCGCAGTTGGCGGTACGCCGTGTTGGGGTCCAGCGTGGGCTCGAAGCGGACTGGAGGGCAGAAAGGTGGTCGGACGTTTTTAGCATTTGTTCTGTCACTTTTACCTCCAGAGCTGCATGCAAGGTGTTTGAGCTTCAGTTACGTTGTCTTGCTGACAATGTCTGGCTTTGTCTCTGGTATGCTGTGAAAACTTGTCTATCTTTATCTTTATCTTTAAATTCCCGGGACCAGTAAGCATTCCAGTATTTGAATAGAAATGGAGAGGAGTACAGACAAGCACCTCCCATCCCATAAGCTCCCCCCCCCCCATTACATCTACCCACAAGATGCATTAATATTAATGAGGGCATCACTGTAAGCACAACCAGACTGGTTTAGTTTAAAAAAGATGTTTCATTTTCTGGAACAGGTTTTCATTTTTTTTTTTTTTTTTAAAGACTCTGAACTCACATTTTAAAAGTTCATCTCGGGTTTTGGGCTCTTGGTATTGAATAGGTGGGTTCTGACTGGCGGTTTCGCTGGCTGAATTCTGATTGGACACTCCACTGGCTGGGTTCTGATTGGATGTTCCACTGGCTGCGTTCAAACTGGCCATACTGCTGGCTGCCATTTCATTCACTGAAAAGGAAGGAAGCATTGAGAATTTATTCTGTGGTGCCGTAGTGAAGTGGACCGTTTCAACATTCTGATTTTTTATAGAAACTATATGACTGTCTACCAGAAAATCTTTAAAAAGGCATTTCCATCGGAAGATCTGGGCAGTAAGAATCTAGTTTTCAGAGTGGTTCAAAGGATACTGATTTTCCAGTTACCTGGGGGTTGAGAGTTTGAATCTTCCCTGTGCTCAGAGGGCAGAGGAGCTGCAGTCCTCGGTGTTTCAGCCAAAGCCGATGCATCATTGACTGCAAAACACAAAGCCTCTGAGTGCCCATCGATAATGTCAGCTGGACATGTAGCATACCTGTTTCACCATTATTCTCATCCCAGCACTGTGGATAACACTGAGATAATAAATTCTTTTTAAATGGTAGTAGCATCATTTTTTCCCATGAAGACCACTAGCGTATTGAAAAACTGTGCCAAAGAACTGACGTACAATGCTTGTGACCGAGTTCCTCTTACACTCCAGACATGCACACTTGAACACGTACACACACACACACACACACACACACACACACCTGTACGGAAGATCTTGGCCAGGCTTGCCTTGCTGAGCTCCTGGTGTTGATCCCAGAACTCCCGCAGCGCTGTCTGCACCCCAAGCACCACTGCCTCAGCGTTGGCCCCGGCCACCTCTCCCTCTCCCTCTGGGATGGGGGTGTCCAGGGTCAGGAAGTTCTGCAGGAGGCGGTGGGGGGAGGGAGGATATGACATCACAGTGGTGCGGTGTACAGAAAAATACATTAAATTACAGTGAACAGACCCATGTTAAACACAGACCCATAACAGCTATATAGTAGTCCACAGATAGCTATGTCTAAAAAAATATATTTTGTCGGCCAGCTCATCACTCTGTATATTGTTCAATAAGTTTAATAATTTACTGCCATAATTCCAAGGGAATATTGACAGACCATCATTTGGAGAAAGAGCTAGCTGAAAATATTCTTTAACCTTTGACCCAGTTGTATTTGATACAGTGATGGGGCTTTCAACATGAGAGCACCAGAAAACTAATTTATCAATCTTCAAAACAAAGAATAGCTGGGAATCTCCCAGGACGGATTCTGGAACACCACTATCGCCCCATGTAGCTCGATGGCAGACCCCCGATGGTCTCGACCAATCACGTACCTTCAGGAAGCAGAAGTGGTCCTGCATGTGCACCAGCCTGCGCAGCTCCTCGTCCCGACTGTGCAGCCGGGCCAGGTCCTGCTCCAGCCTGTGGATCTGCCCCTCCACCCGGCTGCCCTCCGCCATCTCGTGAGCGCCCAGAAGCTCCTGCACCTGGACCCCCGCCAGCTCCACGCTCCGCACCAGCTCAGCAAACACCTCTCTGGCCTCACGCTGCAGGGCCTGCACTGCCCCCTGGTGGAATGAAGGGGAGCGGAGGGGAAATTTAGACTTTGGGCCGGTATGCTGGGTAGGGTTGCAGCAACTTTTTGTAAGTCCTCCCTTAAGTTGGAACATAAAGTTCACACTGCAGGCTTGTTAGTTCACAGCTACTAAATTTGGTTGCACCATGTGTCCATAACACAAATCTTAGTAGGGTGTAAGCTCTTCGTAAAGTTGCACAAAATCATTTCAATATTGATTGATCCAAATACAGCAACTGATTTGGCAAGGTTGATGGAGCCAAATACAGGAAAATCCTTCAGAGGTACCAAAATATCTGGGTTTAGGGTGAAGATGGCCCAACAGGGCAATGACCCAAAGCACACAGCAAAAACTAAAACAACAAGGTTACAAACAAAACAAAACATTTCTAACTGAAAAAGCCTTTCATTTTAAAAAGATGTGAAAAAAAATATGCTTTGCATCAAAAAAAAAAAAGTTGAATTTATTGTGTTACTGACGGAGATAATGCATTCAAATTTTAGGAACAGGAACAAATATGAAACGGTTCAAGGGTGTGAATATTTTCTGAAGGCACTGTATTTTTCTTTAGTTGTTTGAATTGCAGATTGTTTTTAACACGTTAAATCTCTCAAGATTTGGATTTGGGTATGAGGCTAACAAACAGGGTTTATCATCTCGGCTCATGCAGAGAAATGTTTATACAGGCAACCACATGGGCTTTCCCTCGTTGCTGTCCGATATCTCGCGCTAAGAGCAGCTGGGTGTGTAACGGTGTCACGCGGGACGGGCGAGGGGCTGCTGACCTTGCGGTCCCGGGCGCTTTGGGGCAGCAGCTGCAGGTTCCGCTCCCTCTCCTGGATCCTTCTCTGCGTGTCCACTTGCATCTGAGCCAGATCCCGCTGCATGCGCACACACACGTACACGCATAGGGTCACCAAGTGTCAAAGCAGGTCACACACACACACACACACACACACACACACACACGGTCACCAAGTGTCAAAGCAGGTCTCACACACACACACACACACACACACACACACACACACACACGTACACGCATAGGGTCACCAAGTGTCAAAGCAGGTCACACACACACACACACACACACACACACACACGCACCACACAAACACACACACACACACACGGTCACCAAGTCAAAGCAGGTCTCGCACACATGTACACAGGGTCACCAAATCTCAAAGCAGCTCTCTCTCTCACACACACAATCATACACAGGGTCACCAAGTCTCAAAGCAGGTCTCCCTCACACACACACACACACACACACACACACACAGTCACCAAGTGTCAAAGCTGGTCTCTCTCTCACACACACACACACACACACACACACACAGTCACCAAGTGTCAAAGCTGGTCTCTCTCTCACACACACACACACACGCACACGCACACACACGGTCACCAAGTCAAAGCAGGTCTCACACACGCACAAACAGCGTAGCCAAACCTCAAACCAGGTCTCTCACAAACACCAGATATAAAGCCAGATGAGGAAAAAGGAAACATCTCTCAAAATCCTTTCAGAGGTCAGTGTTCCCTCTCTGCCATGAACGTAGAGAGAGAGAGAGCTGCGAGGCGGTGTCTGGGCCCGTACCTGTCTCTCCACCCTTGCCGCCTCGGCGCTGACCACGCGGTGGTCCCTGTGGGCGTGGTCCCCGCACGCGCGGCACACGAACAGCCGGTCTTCCTGGCAGAACAGCTCCAGGGGCTGCCGGTGTTCGGGGCAGAGCCGCGGGCTCACGGGGAGCTGCGGGTAGAGCCCGTCCCCGTCCGGCGGAGCGCCGGGGCACGGGGAGGGCACGGACAGCGGCGCGGAGGAGATCGACGGGGGCGCGCCCTCCGCCCCGCCCATCACCTTCAGCTTCTCCATGGCCTCCACCAGCAGCGTGCTTCTGGCCAGCATGGGGCGGGGGGTGAAGGTTTTGCGGCACTGGGGGCAGCTGTACACCTTCTTGGCCTCCCCCTGGTCCCAGTGCCTCTGAATGCAGGGCAGGCAGTAGGTGTGCCCACAGGGCAGGGTGGCCGGGTCACGCAGCACCTCCAGGCAGACGGGGCAGGCGAACTCTTCCTCTGGGAACCGAGCGGTAGCCATGACGATAGCCGAAGCACAGCGTGCCGAGAAAGGAACGTCGAAGGTCAACGTGTAAACTCAAAATTCCCTGCGTGCGAGGCAGACACAGAAGCGAGACAGGCTCAGGGCAGTGAGAAATGCTCAAGAAAAAGACACAGGGAGGTGACATCATTTAAAAATGGGTGGGGCTTTGAACCGAGGCTGGAAAAACTAGTAGAGTGACGGATATTTCCCCGACCGTTTGGATTCCTTTTGGGCTTGTGTCACCCGGACGGGGTCATCACAACGTCAATGTTTCCGCGTGGAGGCACGCAAACACGTGAATGCGGATATCACACAGAATGCGGAGAGACCAGTAACACCTTGCATCACAGGGAGGAGATTGTGACAACAGGAGCACAAAGTGTGCTGTGTGTTACAGTAACTGAGTCATCCAGATTGAGCATTGTTCTGCTTTCAGAGCTGTGGACTGCCCTGATTACCCAAGCAGGTGCCTTTGCTGCCAATATGAAAAACTTTTTCTGAACATTTATTTTCACCTTGTGCCCCAACGAGTTGGTTTCTCACCCAAGTGATCTGTTGTATAAGCAAGAGAAAAACTGATATTTATTTTAGAGTAACTGCTCTAGTATGCCTCTAATCAAATTTTTTTTCATCGCTTGTTATCTATTCAAGGCCTTGTGGGGTTTCTAAATTCAAAATACATCTATATTAGTAACTTACTGAGTCATTAAACTGAGACCATGCAAATTGAAAAATACATTGTGCAAAATAAATGATATGTAAATGGTTAAATTTTTTATCAATCATCTTTTTTTACAGCTATTTTGAACTTGACAACAGTTTGTATGTAAGACACAGGCAAAAAAATTGCACATGCAAAATTAGTCTTTCTGCATGTTCACATAGTTTATGTGCTTTCTGACCTGCTGTATGGAAACTATCCACCTCCAGTTCTTTGAATGAACCGCTGACTGTAATGCGGGCACCTGCAGCTGCTGTGCAATGCACCAGTGTCAACAGCAACAGGACGGACCACAGCCTGCAGTTAGGGTGTAGTCATTCAGCAGAAAACCACAACATTTTGGCAAGGGAAGCTGAAACATCCAGGTTTTTGCTAATTATCTTCAGTGGTAGTTGCACCTCAGCCTTTAATTTGATCAGCTAAATCATTTATTATAAGGACGGTGCATGGTAAGAACTTTTTTGTACCAAGGTATTCGAAATCCTGTAGACACTGTTGTCACTTGAGCAAGGTACTTAAACCTGCATGCTTCAGTATATGTCAGCTGTATAATGGATACAATGTAATGCTATAGTTGAAGTCGCTCTGATAGAGCGTCTGCTAAATGCCTGTAATGTAATGTAATGTAATTTGTAGCACAATAAGCACATTGTGACATTGTGAACGAGGGTTTTTTTTGTTCTTCAGGGTATTTCTGAAAGTCACTCTTACATTATTGTGTCAATTTGATATGTCATTTGCCACTTCCCCCAAACCAACCTAAAAATGTATTATTATTATTATTATTATCATCATCATCATCATTATTATTATTGATAGACTAGCTGACTATAGGCTGGTCAGCAGGTGAGCAGCTGGTGGACCTGCTAAAACGAGGTTGAAGTGTCAGAAACACAGTTTAATCCAGTTTGACATTTTTGGGCCGATTTAAAATTGAATTTTTAGCAGGATGGTTTTTCAATCCCGGGTTTAACCTTTCTGTCAAGACTCCACGCCAGTAGATGGCAGTACGAGCTCAAAAAAATCCCCCCACCAAACAAATTCACTAAAGAAAAGACCGCTGTTAGTTTCTGATTCACGAATATGATGCACACTTCAAATATTTCCAGACTGTTTAAACTCATGTCCTAATGTATACATTTTGTGACTACCAGAGACGGTGACTACACATGTTGCCATCGCCTTCATTTGAGGGCAAATGAAGTACTGTTTACGCCATATTGAGCAGTGGCAGCTGATAAGGCCACAGAAGAGCTGGCTAGATAGCCAGTCGGTCATTCACGTCCAAGGTAAGTCATTTTTAAACTTTTCGTAATGTAACTGGACTGTTATAGTGTGTATGCTGGTGTGTGAGGGGGACTCCCGTCATTTGCCAACGGGATGATCGTGATTTGAATGTTGTGAATGATTTAATTTACGGTTGTGCTGTCAAACTCGCTCATTCTGCTCTTTGAATTAAAGTTGTGGCTCTACACTTACTGTAACGTTACTGCTAGCGACCACCATTCAGCCCATACAGTAGCTGGCTAGCAAGCAGAGAGTCAAGCAGGAACATTTGAAAGGTAGGCTAACATTTGATAGCGTAGCGAGCTGGAGTAGTACCTAACTTAGATAGCTACATAATTGTTTAAGATAAGTCTCCTGAAATCACTTTAAAATTTAACATAGAACCGCCTCGGATTGATCCTGAGTCCTGCTAATGTGACCCTGGCCTGGGTTATAATGGCTAGCCACCGTTATCATTTGAGCTAACGTAAGCCTACTCAAGTCCGAATTAATTTCGTACTAACAGAATGCCACTGAAACCATGAAGATTGCTTACTCAGGAGAGCAAGTCAGTTTAGCTGTTAGTTAGTTTTTCTACTATTATTTAGTCATTTCCTTTAGTCCTTGATTGATTCGCTTATGACATTGGAACTTGCCGTTATGCTTACCCGTATTGCAACTGCAACGTACTCAGTATTGTGCCAGCATAATCCTATGTGGTGTTGAGACTTCGAGTAGATCACGCTGTTAGTAACTACTGGTTTAAAAGAACTTGTCACCTGTGAGTGTAGACGATTAATTGACGCTCATTAGCCTTCAATTTGAGGGCAGATGTAATGATTAACTCTTGCAATTACTAGTTCATTTTACGAGGGCATGTTTTATGAATTTCTACACTTGTGAACCAGACTACAGTTTTGGAGGTCCCCTTAAATTGGCATTAACTTCCATCAAGTGGTTAGATTGAAATAGCTTCAGTGAGACGTCTTTAACATAAATTGACTGTAAATGCATGTTAATATTATTTGAGATCTATGGGACAATGGGGTACGTCCTGTACATTAGGGGTGTCTGGTTTTATCAGAGAAGGGTTGGCGGTGTAGGTGAAACTTTTGTCCTAACTCAGCATTTTTAAAAAAAACTTTATTCGAGGAAACAAGGCCTTGATTGAAGACCATGATTTGTTGATTCGTTAAATCAGGTTAAATCAGTTTAAGAACTAGCACGAAAGACACTGAACCTCTTTAGATATGCACCACCAAATGTTGTGGAAAAAGTTACTCTTCTTAAGTGTCTAATGTAATTTGAATTATTTTTTTAAAAGGGGTGGGTGGGTGGCTGGTGGCGGTGACTTGGTGATTCATCGTAATAATAATCACAATCCTATTTTCTTCTTGCTTTCAGGATGCTTCGATGTTCACGGCCTTTGGCTTCCTCGGGCTCAGTCTGGACCCAAAGATCGCGGCTGCTGTTTGCAGCAGACCCACGTTCGCCTGTCCAATCAAACAACCTGTCACTGAAGCCGTGCTGGGAGAGAACTGTGAGGACGTTATGCGAGGTCTCCCTCCTCGCGCTGCCACGCCCACACGGTGAGAAAAGGAGCCATTGGAGGGGTAGCAGTTTACCCCGCGATCTGAAGGTAAAAAGCACAGCTGCTGTCTCCTGGGACGCCCCTAACGGGTACCGCGTCAGGACAGCTTTCTCCCCGTTTCAGGTGCCCGTCGAAAGAGCCGTCCTTTCAGACTGCCTGCCTCTGCCTCAGGACCCCAGCCAAGTCACATGCACGACTGCTGGAACACAAACATGTCACATACTAGTGTCACATGACCCCGGGAAAACCACTTCATTGGAGCAGCTGAGCCTCGTGAACAGGCAGAAGCCGGTGCGCACTGACCTAAGCAAGCGGCTGCCAGAAGACCTGCTTACGGGTGAAAGCCTCAGCTCAAACTCAGTATTAGCCCGGAGTCATGTGACCGGCGTTCGAAACGTTTGCGGAAATCTTCCCGTCCAAACTGGGCTGTTTCACGAGGGCTTCTCCTCTCGCTGGGCCGGCTCCCCGCTAAAGCCCTGGACCGCGATTCCCCGTCAGAGTGGCTCGCTCGCCCAAAGCCGGCTCCTGCACCAGGGGCACGACGCCTCCGTCCTGTCCGCGGAGAACGAGGCACGGTGCCGGCGGGTCCTGCAGCCCAACATGGCCGTGTACGAGCGGGAGAAGGCCAAGGCCAAGGAGGGCCAGCGCGGCTGGGCGGCCGTGCTGGTGTCCCTGTGCTTGGTGCAGGGGGAGCCCGCCTTCCTCTTCACTCTCAGGTCCAGCACTCTGAAGGGCAGGCACAAAGGGGACGTCAGGTAATGGAGCCGCTGGGCGCCTCGTAGGCTGTACAGGTATCTTGTAGGCCCCACAAATCCCCCATAAGCCCCATCGGTACCCCATAGTCCCCACAGGTTTCACACAGTCCCCACAAATCCCCTGTCCCACAGGTGCTTCATATGCCCACAAATCCCCCATAAGCCCCACAGGTGCCCTGTAGACCCCATAAATCCCCCATAAGCCCCACAGGTGCCCTGTAGACCCCATAAATCCCCCATAAGCCCCACAGATGCCCCATAGGCCAGCAGCTTTAACAGGGCACTCGCTTACCGTTCTGTGGCTGCCCTGAACTGATGTGAAGTTGGCAGTCTTTAGGGGTACTGAGTTATCTCCTATTATGAAATGATCAGTCTGTTTTACCAAAGATTTAGCTCCTGCCTGCTTGTCTGCTATTTATGAATAAAAACCATGTCCTGCAGTAGTGCAGTGATCATACAAAGTAAGTCAGATTACATTTGTCTAGCAGACGTTCTCATCCTAGAGTGATTTGCAGCAAAAATATTTCCCACAGTGCAGAACAGAAAAGCGGGAAATGACACAGGAAAAGTGACAAATGGCAATGATGAGAACAGAAAAATAAAGGAAAAGGCTTTACCATAGGGAATGTGTGTCTTGAGTTGAGATTTTGATGATTTGCAAAGATACTGCAGCTCAGATTTTTGGCACCATGTTTCATACATAACAATTGATCATGACATTAATTGTGTTGATGAATTATGTTATATGGTGTTGAATTATATTCATTAGTATATTAGTAGTCCTGCATTATGCAGTGCAGAATTAAATGCAGAAGTTGTTAATTGGACAGAATGGAATCGTGTTTATATGGTGTATGCTACACTGTGCTGTCATACCTAGCTGTTTTGTTTATCAGTGAAGTGAATGGACCTTTTTTTCGCAGGATCAGTTTAAGCTCTTGTGCATTTCCTTTAGTCCATTTGTGTTAGTTTTGCAGGGGGTAAGCAGGACCCCTCGGACCGGGACGTTGTGGACACGGCCCTGAGGGAGGCCCGCGAGGAGCTCGGGGTTGCCGTGGCAGCGAGCAGTGTTTGGGGCACTCTGAAGCCACTGCGGGATATGGTGAGAGCAGATGTGGCTAATGACTTCCTCTCTATCCCTCCATCTCTCCCTCTACCTTTTGTGCCGTTTGCTAGCATTTGTGGTGTCTTCCTGTCACCTAATCCTGTTATAAATAAAGATAATGTAACGGTTTTTAAGCTAGCCATTGTCAGTGTGCACGTGACCTTTTTTTACCTGTGGAAGTTTTCCATGGAAACGTGCTGATGTATGGGCCAAGGCTGCAGCGGTGCCCTCGATGCTGAAACCGAGCCATTTACGGAGTCGGTTTTGCCTTTCAGTCCGGAATGCTCATCGCCCCCGTTTTGGCTAATCTCGGCCCCCTGGAAGCGCTGTCGTTCCATCCGAATCCTGGCGAGGTACGTTGAGCTCCCGTACGGCTGTCCACAAGTACAGGTGATTAGATGACGTCAGCAAAACAACGATAACAATAACACCGACGGGATAAAATGGATGTGGCTCATCTGTGAAACAGCAGATCCGTTTCTGACATAATGTGACATCATTAATGCCCTCATCTTTTAATGGCTTGTTACTGTGAGAACAGAAGAAAGCCCGTGTACATTTCGGTGACCCCAGTGTAAAGCTCCTCCTTGCCCCCCCCCCCCCCAGGTGGAAGAGATCTTCACCATCTCCCTAGCTCACGTGTGCAGCCCCAAGAACCGCGGCTACACCAACTACCGCGTCGGCAACCGCTACGGCTACACCACGCCCGTGTTCCTCAACGCTAAGCACCGCGTGTGGGGGCTGACCGCCGTGGCCCTAGACCACACCCTCAAAATCGTCGTGCCTCCATAGCAACGCGTCGCCGTGCAGCCCCAGCCCGGCCGGAGACGCCAGTCATCGCAATCGTCACCCGGTGCTCAGGTCCACCTCTCCCAGCAGTTCGATGTATGATTTTAGCATACGTGTCAATTCAACTGTGTCACAGCAGAATTACTGATAGCGACTGCGCTAACATATATGACGTTCCTATCGTTATGTCATAACTGGGTAAAGGCCAATCAGCACAAGGCTTTGACTGGAGCTGCACCTGGCAGGGACAGGGACCTGCCGGCAATGGACAGCTGGTCATACAGTATGGGTGTCGTGCACCTTGCAGTACCTCCTTTAAATGACTTCTATTTAACTCTGTTCTAATAATTATATTACATGTAGAAGATTAACATGTAAATCATGACATGGACTGTTTTTTTGTTGTTTTTTTTAAACCTTTATTTTACCAGGAGAGTCCCATTGAGACAGAATCTCTTTTACAAGGGAGACCTGGCCAAGAGGGCAGCTCAGTTAAAAGATATTACAAGGAGAAACAGCACATTAAAATAAAATACAATACAGTTCAAAGCAGACACGACTATTAGGGATCATGCAAAAATACATACACAAACAGAATGACAGAGATGCAGACATGTAACCAGCATGACATGACGGATTGTTGCGTCTTAAAGATGATGCAGTAAAACATGAAAAATTTGACTGGTACTAAGTGTGGTTTTTGGCTCCATGGAAGTGTTACAGAATGACACGCTTTTAATGAACCTGGTCATGATCTGTTGGTCTTTGTTTTTGTATTAAAATCAGGGTGGGAAATTTTATGGTGATTCCTCATATCTTACCAGCCAATCGAGCAAATCTAACCTCCTTTGAAAATCAATGGTTTTTCTGACCACATTACATGAAACACATGCCTTATTTGTGCGAGAACAGATTGGCTGGCAAATCCTGACATGAAAACAGGATAATCATTCTTTGTAGCACCCATGTATGTTTCCTTCCATGGCAAGTCTGCTCAATTCAGTTTGGAGAAGTACAGTTCCTACAGGAACTAGTTTGAGAAGCCCTGAGGTAAGAGCAAAGGTGAAATATGTTCACATATTTATTAAGCTGTCGGTGGACAAAATGTAACCGAACACATCTTTTAAACTATCTGTACGTAACACACCGTGAGACGATATAAGGTGCATTCGAAATGCTTTCAAATTGATCGAAGAGGACACATTCAATCAAACACATTAAATTTTCAATTTTATTACTATATTTACATATATATTCTATGTGGTGAGGGGTGTGGGGTATAGAATTCTTCTGGCCTTCGATTAGCGGTCCCCGCTTCAAAGATTTGAAGGATTTTTGTTTCGTACAGTTTTGTACAAACTTATTAACTGCCAAAAATGAAACAAAGCACCAATATCCTAGGCAGCAGTTTGTGCTACTGTAGTTAAATAAACACGTAAGCATAATAGCACATTACTCATAAAGCACTCTTGTCGGATTGGTCTAGATGTGGTGCACTTCTTGGCCAATCACAGGTGAGGGAATGCGAAGACAGAAGCAACATGCCTAACGCTGAAGTCCACCAAGTGGACACCAAGCGCGTCTTTGTTAATTTTGCAAATAAAAAATAATGAGCTCTCATTGTTTCGAGGGTTGTTCTCAGGTCTCTTTCAGGGGAAAAGTATTTTGAAATGTGATTGTCAAAAACATACTGTACAAAAAAAAAGGATCCGGGTGCTTCAGCCTAAGGGAGGGAGCACTCGACGGGGTCCTGGGAGTCGGGGGAGAGGTGGCAGTTGAAGGGCCAGGCGAGGCCGAGCAGCTCCAGGGCGTGGCCGCACTGCTGCTCGGCGGCCAGGCAGACGGACCTGCAGGGCTGCAGCACCCCGCCGTGCGGGCTGCACTGGGGCAGGAGCAGGCCGCACGCCAGCCTGCGCAGGGGCTGGAAACACGGCAGCTCCGTCAGCACCTGGCACAGGACCGGCGTCAGTCACGTGACCCGCATCGCACACACTTTGCCAGCGTGTGAACTGTTCTTCCAATGCATGTTTGCCACTGTGAGGCACCACATGTACTAGGCCCCTAAAATCATACACTTTCAAATGAATATTAAACACAATACACTAATAATATGAACCAAAAAATAATGTATTAATAATACAAGTTATATAAATAATTAAAAATAACCTTTAACTCTGTTCATATCAGTAATGTGAACTAATAATACACAATTCATTAATAATGTATTGATAATATGATGCAATAATACAGTAATCACTTGGAGAACAAACGGAATGATAAAGATTTTTGAAGTGTTAATGCCCTTGATTTTTTCATGGTAAAAGGCCTGGAGGCTGACCCTGTACTGGCGAAGCACTTCGGCCGCCTCCCTCTGGTCAGAGATGGACAGCCAGATGTTTGGGAAGGAGGTGAGGTTGTAGCTGAGGTTCCGACACATCTCCACCTGGATGGGCTCGCAGGCAGAGGCTGGGGTGGGGACAGGACAGTCACAGTCCCAGCCAGGCGTCGAGTAAACATGGCACAGCATTTAGAGAAGCAATAATGCTGAAGAACAGTGTGGTATAGTAGTTGGTGAACTCAATTGTGACCAGAAGGTTGTAGGTTCATATCCCAGGCTAGTTCAGTGATTGTGCCATTAAGGTAAATGTAAAGTAGCTACTTATTCTAAATGACATCATTACAACATTCAGTACAGCTGCAAGAACAACCAGCTATGCAACTTGTTAACAGCCCAGTTCGGACAAAATGTTGCTTCAACTATTTTCATTGTAAGAGTAACACATTGCTATAGTGTTACTATTCATCGTGACCTTACAAAGCCTTAATTCAGAGTGGTTTTGGTGGTCCTAAATGAGAATGTTGTTGTGGCCCCAAAGTGCTCCAACATAAATCACTAAATCGCTAAAATCTTTTTTTTAAAAATGTTTAATTGTGTGGCCCTGGGGTGGTTGTGGCCCTAAATGTCTGCATAGTGCTTATTCCAGCGTGATGCTTTAAAAGGTTGCGGTGATGCCCTGTGCTATCGGAGGGAAACGGCAGGGCTTGGCGTTGCTCACTGAAGGGGGGGTAGGTGGCGTTTTCGCAGCCTTGCTCGTCTGTGCCGTCTGTGCAGTCAATCCATCCGTCACACAGCCACTCCTGGTGCAGGCACTCGCCGCTGCCGCATGCGAACTGCGCTGGGCTGCACGTTCCTGGCATGCGCGCAGCAGACGCCTCAGCGTTAGCGTAGGCATATCTATTAAAATCTCCCAGCGCATCTCCTAGCGCATCTCCCAGCGCATCTCCAAGCTTATCTACACACATCCTCTAGCACATTTATGCACATCTATCTCCTAGCACAAGTGCGCACAACTGAAATACTGCACAGAAACATCCCACCTGCTCATACCAGAAGAACCTTCTTACTGAAAGCAAGTGGACTTGGGGATTTCTGAGATACATACAGTACAGTATCTAGTTCAACAGTATAGAGTTGTCATCAAGTGAAACACTAAAACACTGATATGGCATGTTATATGTAACTACGATATGTAACTCATCACAGCTTTTTGTACTTGTACAATCATTTTACATTACATTACAGGCATTTGGCAGACGCTCTTATCCAGAGCGACGTACAACAAAGTGTATAACCATAACCAGGAACAAGTATGACGAAACCCCTAGAGAGAAGTACCGGTCCAAGTGCAGGGAACAACCGCATAGTTCAACTTGGACCCTGGTGGTTAAACTGATTAACACTAACAACGAGAACGGCAACAACGCAATCTATGGAAAAATAAAAATAAATAAAAATACAAGTAGTCGTTAAGACTGGCGCATCAACTAAGTCACCTATTAAACAGCTGCCTAGTTACACCCCTAAGTTTAGTCATTTACAGGGGGGGAAGGGAGGGATGGGGAGAGGTGCAGCCTGAAGAGGTGGGTCTTCAGTCATGATGATCATGAAAAGAAACCAGTAGTACTAAATGGATGAGCAACACAAATATGTAATGGCACGGTGCGCGTTCAAAATTTGGGGTGGTCCTCCGGAATGACTTACTCTCAGAGAGGGAGACGGCCCGGTAGGTGGCGTAGAAGCCGGTGTCCGCCACGCCCTCATCCGCCACAAACAGCACGGTCATGACTGGCCCAGAGGAGGTGAGTTCAGCAGGCAGGCTGGTACCACAGAACCTGGGAAAGGAGAGGCCAGCGCACGGTCATGACTGGCCCAGAGGAGGTGAGTTCAGGAGGCAGGCTGGTACCACAGAACCTGGGAAAGGAGAGGCCAGCTGTGGTCTGGTGACTGAACCCATCACGCCTGCACTGGGGAGAGACTTCAGGGATTCGCCAAAGCTGGTACTGGAGATCTAAAGTCCTGTAGGTTTTCACTCCAACGCTAAGAACACACCTCATTCAACAGCTAGACATTTTATTTATTTATTTATTTATTTAACCCTTACAGAGGGTTAAATAAATAAATACGGTCTGTTTCATTATAGAGTTACAAGATCTCATCGAGCTGCTGAATTAGTAGAACTGTGTGTCTCGAATTAGTGTCGAAATGAAAACCTACAAGATAGTAGGTCTGCAGGAACAGGGTTGGGCAGCCCTGCTCAAGACCAGGAGCTGAAGTAACGCTGTTGGAGCTGAATTAGCACCAGATATTTTACTCTTATTTGAAGTGTGGAGTGTTACGCCACAGGGGTGTGTTTTACCGGCCCAGGACGCTCCCGTCCCCCGTGTCTGCGCCGTCGTGCACCTCCACGTAGTCGAACTCGCACACGTCCTGCGTCTCCAGGCTGAAGTTCCGGAAGGTCAGCCGCACCACGTGACCCTCAGCCACTGATATTCGCCACGTGCACAGCTGAGGAAGGGAGAGAACGGGGAATGAAATGCCAATCAATTTACCCGTTTGAGACAGGACACCTGAGGGAGGGCACTGTGATACGGTGATACGGCTAAGCTGAGGAGGAAGGTATACTCACTCACCTGTCAGTGACTTGTTGGTGAGTGTAAATTAGGACAGTTCTTAAGGATTTATCTGTTGGTGAGTGTACATTTATATAGATGGTACAGCTGTTTGTGATTTACCTGTTGGTGAGGATAGGTTTGATGTTTGTGATTTACCTGTTGGTGAGGATAGGTTTGATGTTTGTGATTTACCTGTTGGTGAGGATAGGTTTGATGTTTGTGATTTACCTGTTGGTGAGGATAGGTTTAATGTTTGTGATTTACCTGTTGGTGAGGATACGTTTGATGTTTGTGATTTACCTGTTGGTGAGGATAGGTTTGATGTTTGTGATTTACCTGTTGGTGAGGATAGGTTTAATGTTTGTGATTTACCTGTTGGTGAGGATAGGTTTGATGTTTGTGATTTACCTGTTGGTGAGGATAGGTTTGATGTTTGTGATTTACCTGTTGGTGAGGATAGGTTTGATGTTTGTGATTTACCTGTTGGTGAGGATAGTTGATGTTTGTGATTTACCTGTTGGTGAGGATAGGTTTGATGTTTGTGATTTACCTGTTGGTGAGGATAAGGCTTGATGTTTGTGATTTACCTGTTGGTGAGGATAGGTTTGATGTTTGTGATTTACCTGTTGGTGAGGATAAGGCTTGATGTTTGTGATTTACCTGTTGGTGAGGATAAGTTTGATGTTTGTGATTTACCTGTTGGTGAGGATAGGTTTAATGTTTGTGATTTACCTGTTGGTGAGGATAAGTTTGATGTTTGTGATTTACCTGTTGGTGAGGATAGGCTTGATGTTTGTGATTTACCTGTTGGTGAGGATAGGTTTATGTTTGTGATTTACCTGTTGGTGAGGATAGGTTGATGTTTGTGATTTACCTGTTGGTGAGGATAGTTTGATGTTTGTGATTTACCTGTTGGTGAGGATAGGTTTGATGTTTGTGATTTACCTGTTGGTGAGGATAGGTTTGATGTTTGTGATTTACCTGTTGGTGAGGATAGGTTTGATGTTTGTGATTTACCTGTTGGTGAGGATAGGTTTGATGTTTGTGATTTACCTGTTGGTGAGGATAGGTTTGATGTTTGTGATTTACCTGTTGGTGAGGATAGGTTTGATGTTTGTGATTTACCTGTTGGTGAGGATAAGGCTTGATGTTTGTGATTTACCTGTTGGTGAGGATAGGTTTGATGTTTGTGATTTACCTGTTGGTGAGATAGGTTTGATGTTTGTGATTTACCTGTTGGTGAGGATAGGTTTGATGTTTGTGATTTACCTGTTGGTGAGGATAGGTTTGATGTTTGTGATTTACCTGTTGGTGAGGATAGGTTTGATGTTTGTGATTTACCTGTTGGTGAGGATAGGTTTATGTTTGTGATTTACCTGTTGGTGAGGATAGGTTTGATGTTTGTGATTTACCTGTTGGTGAGGATAGGTTTGATGTTTGTGATTTACCTGTTGGTGAGGATAGGTTTGATGTTTGTGATTTACCTGTTGGTGAGGATAAGTTTGATGTTTGTGATTTACCTGTTGGTGAGGATAGGTTTGATGTTTGTGATTTACCTGTTGGTGAGGATAAGTTTGATGTTTGTGATTTACCTGTTGGTGAGGATACGTTTGATGTTTGTGATTTACCTGTTGGTGAGGATAGGCTTGATGTTTGTGATTTACCTGTTGGTGAGGATAGGTTTGATGTTTGTGATTTACCTGTTGGTGAGGATAGGTTTGATGTTTGTGATTTACCTGTTGGTGAGGATAAGGTTTGATGTTTGTGATTTACCTGTTGGTGAGGATAGGTTTGGTGGTTTGTGACTAGACCTGTCGTGAGAACATAAAGACTGAATACATTAACAACAAACACTGTGACGTTGTTTTATACACTGTTGTTGAAGTATGTTTGAAATTTGTAAATTCACAATTGTCGAACGAAAACGCTGGATTTACCTGTTGGTGAGGATAGGCTTGATGTTTGTGATTTACCTGTTGGTGAGGATAGGTTTGATGTTTGTGATTTACCTGTTGGTGAGGATAGGTTTGATGTTTGTGATTTACCTGTTGGTGAGGATAGGTTTGATGTTTGTGATTTACCTGTTGGTGAGGATAGGTTTGATGTTTGTGATTTACCTGTTGGTGAGGATAAGGCTTGATGTTTGTGATTTACCTGTTGGTGAGGATAGGTTTGATGTTTGTGATTTACCTGTTGGTGAGGATAGGCTTGATGTTTGTGATTTACCTGTTGGTGAGGATAGGCTTGATGTTTGTGATTTACCTGTTGGTGAGGATAGGTTTGATGTTTGTGATTTACCTGTTGGTGAGGATAAGGCTTGATGTTTGTGATTTACCTGTTGGTGAGGATAGGTTTGATGTTTGTGATTTACCTGTTGGTGAGGATAGGTTTGATGTTTGTGATTTACCTGTTGGTGAGGATAGGTTTGATGTTTGTGATTTACCTGTTGGTGAGGATAGGTTTGATGTTTGTGATTTACCTGTTGGTGAGGATAGGTTTGATGTTTGTGATTTACCTGTTGGTGAGGATAAGGCTTGGGGTGGTTTGGGCTGGACAGAGAGCCCTCAAGTCCAGATTTCTGCCCCCCACACTCTGCACAAACAATAACAGACTCCAGCAACACTAACACAACATTAACACAACAAACACTGTAGCACAGTTTTAGTAGCAACATGCACAATATCCCACTTGAAGTATGTTTCGTAACAATTTCGTAACATTCACAGAATGTCAACGAATAACTGCTGGAACCTTGCTGTCTTTTTTAAGGTTCCTTTTTTTTGCATTAGCTGCTAATATTTTTTCCTGGTAAACCAGAGGCTTACCAAATTTAGTAGGCTTGTCTGGAACGTTGAAGTTTTCCCTCAGTTAAGATATAGCACAGATTGGCCACTTGGTGGTGTTATAGTGCACATGATACGATTTTGGCATTTGCAAGCCCAGCTCCCTAAACCCTTGACCAAGTGTTACAAATTTTTATCACAAAAATGGTTGCATAGGTTTCTTTCCTCGTCAGGAACAAATTTACCTCAACAAACCCTAACTTTGGCCATATTGCTCCTCCACAATTTTTTTTTTTTCTAAGAAACATTTACAATGCTGGGACTCCGACAAACAGAAACTAGTGTACAAATATTCATATATGCTTATGAGTCACTTATGAAACAATGAACAGTGTCTAATGTAGCTTTGCATTCACTTTACATTTGACTCCAGCCCCTGACCTTTGTGCTTGTGGCTGCAGTTGGCCTCGTCACTGTGGTCTTGGCAGTTGGGGCGTCCGTCGCACACAGAAATGGGCAGCAGACACCTTCCGTCATCACACAGAAACTCATCTCGGGAACAACTCTCTTAAGACATAAGAACGTAAGAATACATAGTGAGGAGTTCACACCTTTCAGCCACATCCAGGCTTGTCATAAATGCTTTCTTCGGACACACGCACACGCACACACACACCACAATGCACCAGTGAGTCCTGTATGAACAACGCCAGCTTCTAAGTGATCGGCACATTTGCATCTGATGGTGGATGCACGTATATATTCCTGCACTGTTGGTGCCTCCTCATAAAAGACGATTGAGTGTAAAATAATACATTTCTGACGTGTCCATTTCAGAGCTTGCCGAACACAGTCCTGGGGACTGATGTGCACGCTGGCTTTTGATACTGGCATTTGAATAAATTTTATTGATCTCTACCCTTCTGCCTGAGCTCAGTCATGTCCTTCCATTGCTCGTACACTCTCCCTCCACTCTGTTTATCCGTCTCCATGGAGCCGCCGTCCTGCTGTCACCTCAGTCACCATTACCTCCCCATGCACTTCACCATGACGACATCGCCAGTCTTGTTTCTGCCTCCAGCACTAGCACTATAGACTGAGACGATTTATCTGCAATTTGTATTGTTTGTCTGTTGGCCCTCCTGTTATCCATTTAAGTGACATTCAGTTTCCCCCCTGGGGATTATAAAAAGAGTACGCTACTCTTCTGTGATACAGTCCCCCTGCACCTCCCAGCGCACCCCCCTGTTCTCCTCGGGCCTGGGTCAGCCCGGCCTGCCCCAGTGAGTGGGGGGGCTTCTCCCCAGTATGGCACTCACTCTGCTGGGGCAGAATGGCCTGGTACTGGGCCGAGAACCCGCTGCCTCCAATGCTGCTGTCGGAGCGGAACGTCACCCACACGGTGCTGCTGTTGGTGTTCACTGTAGGGGGCGCCACATTCCCACAGAATCTGCAGGAAAAAATGGAAGGCAATTATAGTACGTGAGGAGAAAAGGACCTAGTCTCCTTTTGTGTCACAGACTCATAACTGAATTAGCTATATTAGCTGATCAGTGAATAAATTAATCCATTTATTGCATTACATTTTTTGAAAAAGGAAAGTGGACAGTCTGCCCTCCTTTCATACTTTTTGCTTTATTCAGACAGCAGGAGAGCATATAGGGTAACAAATGGAAGTGGTATCACAGGAAAGAAAAAGTGTTATAGCGGGGGATCAAAACTCCAAATGCACAGGGGTTTTGAGGTGTTAGGGACAGTGCTAAACTACCTTGCCTAACAGCCCCATTACCAACAACAGGTTGTCACACAGCACTTCACATAAAATAACCCATCTGAGCCAATGTTTTTTTTTTTAATGGCTCCCTGTACCCTGAAAAAGAGCTGAACTCCTGGAAAAAAAGCAGGAGATTATTATTTTTACATTATTATTATTATTATTATTATTATTATTATTATTATTATTAAATCTAGTGGAATGACAGCGCTGAACATGAAACACCATTTACAGTGGCACCATTTATTTTCCATGTCAAATGACAGTTTGACTTGGAAAATACTGTCCTGATGAATGTTAAGGGTCCACAGAGATCCTGGGAGGTGGGAAAGCACCACTGGATGAAAGTGGGCTGTGGGCAAGGACCTTTATCTGACGGTGAGCAATGTTAATGAACACTGCTGCACGTGCTCTGTGCTCACAGTGCACAGAAACCCAGGTCCATAGGTAGCTCATTGCAGAAAAAGGCTTAGTGGTGACCGGCGAGGTATGAGCTCATCGGAGCACCCAGGGTGGGTGTGGTGTAGACCTGGTGATGGACGTGGTGTCCTCGTGCTCCTCCCGAAACTCGAGCCAGTCGAAGAGGCAAGGGGAGGGGCCCTCCACGCCCAGGGAGGACACGCGCAGCTGGACCAGGGCAGGGGGCCGCGCCCGGATCACCCACACGCACAGGGAGTCCGGCGGGTACTGGGCCGGGTGGTTCGGGGAACTGAAGCTCCCGTCAGAGTGGTCAAGGACGCCCCCACACTCTGGGACATTAGAAGCGGACCAAGATGGAGGGAGGAGGAGGAGGGAGGAGGCGAAAGGGAGGGAGGGGTGGAAGAACAGCAGAGAAAAAGAAAAGGAGTGAGAGAGAGTGAGAGAGATAGAGAGAGAGTGAGAAGGAGGAGGGAATATCAAGGAAGCAGAAAGGTCACTTAAAGAGAACATTGCACAAGCAATGAAAATTCCCTCAGACAAATGTATGTTCTGTGCCTTATATTAACAACAAATGGCTTGCAGACCAAAACTTAAACTCAATGGACAATGGCTTGGTTGGACCCACCAGGACAGTATCTGTTCACTAGACCAGTCCTGCTGAATATACTGTTATCAGGTAGACACTAAATAATTTATAACAGGAGTTCCTGAATTTGTTTTATTTTTTATCACAAGGCCGATTAAAATAGCCAGCCCAAAGCTGAGAACCCTCACCTTAATGAAACAGTAAATATTTGAGAATGTATCCAACATCCACAGCTATTATGTCTAAATTATGATGTCATATCCGGTATCTGCACAAGAACGCTACCCATGCTCGATTTACAAAGATCACAGTATAACCTGATTCAAAATGATGCGGTAATTACATTTTACTTTTATCCAAATGCATAAAATATGCTATTTATAAACCATGAAACAATAAATACATATCTTCTATTTAGACCCCTGTTTGTTAAGCCCTGATTTATATTATTTTAACAAGTGAGCTGAGGTAGATTTATTAATACTGTATTAGAATGCAACAACTGCAGTAGACTCACTGTTTGTAGAGTCGGCACCCCCTGTTGGTTGAGAGGCCACAGTGCTGTAGGAGGGACTGGTGTTCGTGGGATGTGGGGATAATCCAGCAGGCAAACTCCATGAATCTATGGGGGTCACAAGCCCCCTTTCCTGAGTTTGTTGTTCATTTAATTCTGTACAGTATGAAACAAAAGGACAAGGAGAAGGTAAAACTATCAGGAACTTAACTTACTGTAACTAACACTGGGTAACACCTTACTCAAGGAAAACAGAGAGGAGGTCAACCAATCAAATGGGCCCATTAATAATAACCAAAAGACCAATGCCAACAGTGATCTGTGGACACTTTGTGGTCATGGAAATTCTGGTAATTTCCACAGCGTTCCTGGAAGAGTAGCCAGAATTTATCCCACAATCGCAGAACTTTTCAACATACTGCATGATTGGCGGAGCTCATCTACTTCATTGTGACATCACAACCACACAATCCATATTCTGTTATCCCAGATCCTTGTATGTCCTGTACTTACGCGTGAAGATAAGCCCCAGAGCCAAGCCCAGGGCCGCCACCAGCAGCAGCACAGACACCAAAACCACTATGGCCCCCCAACCGCACCAGGGCCCCCCAAGACGCACCACACACATGCTGAGCACACTGCGACCTGGGAATGACACACCAAGACAGAGAGAGAGGAAAGGTCCAGTCTAATGGCTGTCTATGATTCTGTGGTCTATGGACAAACAATGAAATGCTGTCCCCAAGTCAATGTAGAGTGCTTTGTTGCCATGGTTACAAATGTGACAGCACCAATCCAGAAAAAGACAAGGCCACTCTACTTTGTATGCACTAGGCATACCTACCCTTTCCCATATTGGCCCTTTATAATTCAGAGAACTCCAATGGCTGTCAGTTGAGAACAGAGTCAGGCATTTGAAGCCAAGTCTTACCTACCAAATTATGAATGACTCTGTTGCCAAACACTTAATTATTTTAATCTCATCAGGGATACTCATAGATACACCACTACAGCCAGTGCAACAGATATTGTCCCTTATAGGTGCAAGACTACATTGGGGGACACACTCTGTGCTTGGCAGCTACTGAATGGAATCAACTGCTGCCCAGAATTAAAGCAATCGCCAGTGCTAACTGCTTCAATAGAGCAGTGAAGTAATGGTTGCTGAGTTAATGAGAATCAATCAAGAAAATGTCAATGTGTTCTCTGAATGTGTATTTGTTATATATAGTAAGATAGGGATGATCTGACTTGTACTGTCAGTCCTGACCATCGCCAAGTACAAGGACCATAATCCATCATGACTTTATTGTGACTATTTTCCCCGATAATTATGCAATGCATATCCTATGTATATTAAATCATTTGAGGATAGTCACCCATCCATCCGTCGGGCGTGCGGACCTCCTTTATTTCAGAACATGCGCACTTTTCAATCACACCGAAGCACAGAATCCGGCAAATACACATAACATTCAGCCCGACGCCGTTTCCTGGAATTCGTTTTTTTGTACGCAATAGAGACCAACTAGACGCACTGGTAGGATTCCTGGGGTCGATGAACTCACTGGTGGCCGGTCTCTGCTTTGGCTCAGTTGTGTTGAGGGTTTTGACCACTTCCCTGACCTCTCCACATTCCCGATCGTTCTCCGGTTCAAACGCAGGATTGCAGAATACTGTCTGAGATTCAACAAATAATTTTGGTTATGTGTAATGCAATTCTGGCCATTACCCATTGAAAATACCAATAAACCTATGTCAGACCTAACAACATAATACTAGAGCGTTGCAATACAAATGTCTGATGACAATTTCTTCCATCACATCTATCCTACCTCGTACATGTCAGATGGTTCCGTTTCCACGGTGACTTCAGTGAGGTCCGTCATCTTTGGCAGTGATAGCAGGTAAAGTTTTAAAACGTTACATTTAGCCTCCCAGTCCCAATGTGTTTTCCAAATGTAGCGCAACACCAGAAAAACAATAACAACATCAGGATGAAAACACTGTACATTTGGACAAATGAGAAAAGTGTGCTTTATGACATCGTTGTCATAAAGCAGGAAAACACAAATGTCTGTGTCAACAGAAACTTGTTCTTAGTCAAAAAATGTTGTAAATATTGTTAAAAGCACATCAAATTAAAAGGTTCTACATGACGACAACTTAGTGTGAAAAAAATGATATTCACAAGCAAAACAGTATTATGATTTAACTTAATTTATATCCATAAAACAAAGACGTAAAATGTATCGCTTCCAGTGAGGTAGATGAGCCCTGTTTCGTTTTTGTTGAGGTCGAGCAGTTTGTAATGAAGGGAGAAAAAAGACTCCCCTCTCCTCTCGTTTTCTGCAAAGCCGAGTCAGCTGAGAGGTATGAGCTGGTTTGGAGGGCCTACGGGGAGCCACAGACCAAGTAAATTCTCTGTAAAACCCTTAATGATCTCATAATCCCCAAAACCGTTTTAGAACACTCAAGAAAAAATCCTGCGAATCATCGATTTTACTCATGTTTTCTATCGTGTGCGTTTCTTGTGCAGTAAAATAATATGTTAAGTGAACACTTACTGTATAGAGTGCATATGGTCCCAATTGGACTCATATGTACATTGTTAGAGTAGCATTAACACGGCAGATTTTACTGTGAGTGTAGATTATTTTCGAAGTACTTTTGTTTAGAGTATTTGTTGTCTTATTATGTAGGCTATTTGTAGAATGCCGCACTCACATTTTCTTATGTTTTTGATACAGTTTCCTGTATTATATAAAAATTGATAAAATTTTGATGTGAAGAGATTAATTTTTCTCTCTCTGTTCTCCAGACGCATTCACACACACACACACCACATTATCAAAGTAAAATCAAAGGTGCACTAGAAATAAAAATGTTCTCCAAAAAAAAAAAAAATTGCATTTGTTTGCAGTTGGGGGTTAATGAATAAGCCTTCAGCAAATATGAGTGATGTTTCAGTTGGATGAGGACGAATCCCACAGACGTAACCACAGTTCTCATTTACAGGAAATCAGCATGCAGGCCCGGGCTCTGACTGCGCTGTGTGCAGCCTTCTTACTGATGATATCTGCTAAGGAAGGTAAGCATTTATGGTTTATGGGGACCCTGTTAGCACCTGATAGGCTAGAGCATGCCCTTTGAGTTATGGCCAATGGAGGGAGCAGAGGCAATATTTCGGTAGGTGATGTTGTGATAGATGACCTGCGAGCAGCATTCTGGTGATAACTGCGGGTTGGACTTGGGTTGAGCTGAGAAACATGCAGATCCTTACTGCGTAGTAGAGCGGGGGTCTGCAGGTTCATGTTGTTTTTTAATCACCTATTTGACCAAATAAAGGTGTTGAGTTCAGGGTTAACTCACTTCACCTGGTTTCTTGGTTTATTTGTTTTTAAAACGAGAAAACAAAAATCAACAGGGGGAAAAAATGTTGTAGACAAAAAATCAATTGCTGCAAGGCCACTGACACAGTAATATTAGCAAAGGACAGCTTGTTATCAAATGCCAAATGCCTAACGGACTCCTTTAATGAGGACAACGTTGCAGCTTATATTTCATATTCAATCATAGTTGACTGCTGGAAAGTTCCATAACTGAGGCCGGGTACCCTGCTTCACTGTCTAGAAAGAGGCATAAAACTTACAACCCTCTGGGGCAAGCACATGTAGAGGAAATGGGCAGGTGAGGCATGAGCCCCTGCCACTTTGATGTGTCACTCACAAAGTACCCACCTGGATGTTTCTCTTTTTCTTTTTGTATTACCTTTATTTTTCTCATTTCGTATGACTAAAATACTTTAACTTTAGTTCTGTGGGTCTCAGGAGGATAAGAGTAAGGTCGTCCTGTTCGTGACTGATGTTATATAATAATAATAATAATAATAATACATTTATTTATGTATACATCATTTAAAATAATGCATTTATTTATTTGTATTATTATTATAGCAAATAATAATATTATTATATTGTAGTGAAAGTGAGAAAATCTATAAAAAAGAACAGAGCCATAGGTACCCCACTAAGGAAATTAAGTTGAAAGGTGTGATGTTGCAATTAATGCACTGTGTGAGAATGGCTGTGTGTAGAAATGTTGGAGGAACACTGTTGGAATGGGGGATGGGGACACGGGGAGTGGACTTCCCTACAAATATAAATGTATGTCCCTGTTTGAGGTTCAATCCTCTGATACACTGGTTCTTAATCTTTTTTAATATCAAGACCCAAATTAGAAATTGATGTTTTAGGGGCTGTTAAAATACATATATGAGCACTGTTTAGTGGACTACAGACTCATTCTGGGTCCCACCTCATACACTCCCATGAACCATTTTGGGTCCCAACCCATGCTCTAACCATTCCACCATATTACTGACTGTGATTTTGGGTTGAATTGAAGACTTGGGGTGACATAAATACACCAAAATTCTCATTTCTATTTTACACTCAGCGCAGACACAAGACACGACAGAATACTACGATTACGGTGAAGACTTGCCCAAAAACTGCTCTGTGTCTGAGTCCATCGCTGGAGGCTGGGTGTCCTACTCAGAGGAGGGTGCTGAGGGCAGCGTGCTGACCTATCACTGTGCAGTCGGACACTACGCCTACCCAATCAGCACCAGGGTCTGCAGTGACACTGGGGAGTGGTCTGCCATGAGACTGGCCAATGGGAGGCAGGTTGCCCAGGCAACATGCAAAGGTAAAGTCAGACACAACAATTCAGGAGGCCACTCACTTTGCGACGGAGATGGAAATGGAGACGGAATTGGTGTGGAGTAGAATATGGAGTTGCTAAATTGTCATAGAGGATTCTGTAAAGTAACAGGTTAGATTGCCATTATGGGCTGAGTGGCGAGAACAATCAGCAGTGATATGTCACTATGGCACTCTGAGTCTGTCCACAAATACTACCGCGTAAACCCTCTCATAGTCTGTTAGGACCACTGGTTCTCAGCTCCTGTTATTAATGTGCTGAACGTTGTCAGTATAATCACTATACAGCAGTCAGCCAGCCAGTCTCTTACATTGCAAAGCAGAGATAGCTTCACCTACTGTGGTGGGTCAGCATGTTTTCTACTGCAGTACCTCTTCCTCATGTTCTGTCTGTTTCTCTGTTTTCTTCTCATTTTTCATGTCCAACCCTTGCTCTCTCTCCCCCCTCTCTCTCCCTCACCCTCAATCCCCCTCTCTCTTTCTCTCTTCCTCCCTCCCTCTCTCTCCCTCAATCCTCTCTCTCTCTCTCTCCTCTCTCTCTACCTCTCCCTCAATCCCTCTCTCTCTCTCTCTCTCTTTCCCTCTCATTCAATCCCCCCTTTCCTTCTCTCCCTCCCTCTCTCTCTGTCTCTCTCCCTCTCCCTCAATCCCTTCTCTCCCTCCCTCCCTCCCTCCCTTCCTCCCTCCCTCAGAGGTGCAGTGCCCAGCCCAGCTCCAGCTGGATAATGGGGAGCTGTGGCCGCGGCAGGAGTGGTTCAGGGCGGGGGAGGTGCAGGAGTTCTCCTGCCAGGACGGGTTCACTCTACGCGGGTCAGCGGTGCGAAATTGCACCATGTGGGGGGCTTGGACCGGCTCCACCCCGGTGTGCGACGACCAAGGTGAGGGGAGACTCAGACCCAAAAAACGCTCCACTAACTGGCACAGGCCTGTTGGTGCACGACGCAGTCTACACACTGAGGTTCAGAAGCATAAATGCACAGAGATCTGCGGAATTTGCGCATACAAGCGCACGGGCAGATTGGAAGGGAATTAACAACTTACGACGAAGAAACAGACAGGCTGCCAGGCACAAAGTGGTACAAACACAGACAATTCTATACATGCTGTGTTATCACTACAGTCTATACCTCACTGTGATATTGCCATATGTGTAAAGCATGATTTGTAAAGAAGGGTTTTTATTTAAAGGCTGGAATTCACAGGTCTGTTTGCATGTCTGCCTGTCTATCTGTCTGTCTGTCTGTCTGTCTGTCTGCCTGTCTATCTGTCTGTCTGTCTGTCTGTCTGTCTGTCTGTCTTCCTCCCCAAGCGGATGACTGCTCAAACCCAGGGACCCCACCAGGTGCCCTGCGGACGGGAGACCGTTTCCGGGTCGGGGAGAAGGTCCAGTACCGCTGCCAGGCGGGGCTGGACCTGCTGGGCTCGTCTGAGCGGGTCTGCCTGGAGTCCCGGGAGTGGAGCGGGTCCGAAGCCCGCTGCCAGGGTGAGTCTGATGGGGGGGGCGGGGGGCGGGGGGCGGGGGGTGGGGGTTGGAAATCTAGCTAAGAGAACAACCTGGTTCTGCATAAAAGCTTCCGCTACAACCAAACCGTCATGGCAGGATGCACAGGTCTAACAAACAAAATGTCCAAGCACAAGCATCACCCAAAATCAACCTCCCTCTCTGCCCAGCCCCGTTCACCTTTGACTCCCCTGACTCGGCGGCCCGGGCTATAGCTGGCTCCCTGTCTGGCGTGATGGATGTCAGTTCCCCCGAATACAAAAAGAGAGGTGAGACAGGGCCACGGAGACTCAGATATGCATTACATTACATTACATTCTACAAATGTATACTCTATACTGTCTGGGGAGGCTATAATCAGCTTCTGTTAATCATTAGAACCTCATGTTTGTGTATGTGTGTGTGTGTGTGTGTGTAGCTATATGTCTGCGTGTATGTGTGTGAGTATATGTGTGTATGCATATATCCCTGTGTTCACGTGCGTGTATGTGCACATGCGTGTGTGCGTGTGTGTGTGGGTATGTGTGAACATACTCCTTTGTGTGTTTGCCCACATATTTTGATAATAGGAGTGTTTTCTGTTCTCCACAGTATCCTTTATGAGGAACTTTCGCTTCGGGGAGGACCAGAGCCATCTGAACATCTACATCCTGCTGGACACGTCGGGAAGCATCAGGAAGCAGGACTTTCAGAAGGCCAAGGACACCACCGCCGCTCTCATCAGCAAGGTCTGCTTTTATATATACGTGTGTGTGTCCATGTAAACAAAAGATAATTAAGTAAAGGTAAGAGCAGAAAATTAACTTCCCGTGTTTATACAGCTTGATAGATAACTGTGCCAATTTAAATGCACCGGCTACCCATTCAATCGGTGTCCTAACCAAATGATCTGAACATGGGTCTGTGTTTCAGCTGGACAGCTATGACGTTAACATGAAGTTCCAGGTCATTTCCTATGCCGCTGAGCCCAAGGAGATAATGAACATAGCCAGCCCCTGGAGCAACAGTGTGGAGCACGTCCTACAGGCACTCTCAAAATTTAACCACACTGGTAAATCTGCGCATACACACCAGTGCAATTTCTCTGTTTGTGTTCAGTAAACCAGTCATGTTCTAACAGTCGCACGCGCACCCACAGCCTCGCCCTCTATCCTGGTAACCTATCCTGATGGAGATCTGTTATTGTGTAGCAATACAAAGGCTATAAAGGCTAAGAACACATTTCCTCAGCAATCCTCAATTTATTTTTATTCAAAGCGGTCAACAATTTCTCAAGCAAGAAGAACACTAGCTAACTAACTAGTTGGCAAAGCAACTGACACTATACCCAGGCATCAGTGTCGCCACCTCCCCTCACGCGCCTGGCTGTGGCGCGGCAGTAACGCCGCTTACCTGTCTACCTGTCGCTCGCAGTCCACGGGAAGAAGACCGGCACGAACCTGCACGCCGCCCTGGACATGGTGTACAAGAGAATGGCCTTCCTCAAGGAGCAGAAGGACGGCAGATTCAACGAGACGCAGAACGTCATCCTCATCACGACGGACGGTAAGCTGAAGGAGACACGCGAGGGGGGGATGGGTGTGTTCAGGAGCACACTTTTCAGGAAGCAAATCCTACTTTTTCGGAGGTCCCAGTAATCAGAGAGGAAGAGGAGGGGCCTTTTTACTACAAGGACAAGATGTCTTACGACACTTCGGCAGTACCGTTGCAAAGTAATATTGAGGATATTTTCTGCATATTGCCAATCACATACTAGAAGATATGCACTAAACAGTAGGCAGGATGTTTAGCAGTACAGTACATATTTTGAAAACACAGCAGTTAGAGGTCAGGTTGCGATGACCCTCTGTGATGTAAACAACTTTTTTGACTTTCTGTTCCTGTTCAGGCCACTCCAACACAGGGAGGAGCCCCAAGGCCGTCCTGGCCAAGATCCGCAGCCTCATGGGGTACAGCATCAGCACGCCGGGCAAGAGCAAGGACCTGCAGGACCACACAGCCGAGAACCTCCTTGGTGAGAAACATCACAGAGGGGGGCTCTGAGGCTCCATTACCCCCCCCCCCCCTTCAAAAAAAAGAGAGCGACTGCGTGGTATTAATGAGTCACAAACACTGTATGCACCCATAGGGCCTTGCCAACAGGCCACAAAAAGGCGTCACAGTGATGTACATGTAACTCATGTACTCAATACAATGTTATTACCAGGCAAATTTCCACTAGCACCACTTGTGCCAGCAATTTTAAAACCGATATAAATATGTCATCTTGATGACTGTGTTGCATCTTGCATTTCATTTCTGAAACTCCAGCGGCCATCTTGTTAGCCTTCTCTTTCTCCCACACTCACTGGCCTACTCATTTTCTCTTCCTGAACATTTTCCGTTCTCTCCTGCCAGCCACCTCTCCATGTCCTCAGTTGAATTCCATGCAGTGACTGTGTCTAACCCCTCTACTCCTCTGCACCACGGCACCTCTGACCCCCTTTAGATATCCTTTCTTTTTTCTTCTTTCTTTTCTTGGATTTCCTTTTAGATAATGATGCAGGTGTCGCTGTGTAAGATTATAGCTGTGGTTATCTTTCTAAATGCAGCTTCTTGTTACTCTACAAATTGTTGCTTGTTGGGTAAATATTACACTTACTGTAATCACTGCCAAATGGTTGTCATGTAATGCAATGTAATGTAATTACTTTATGTCTGTTGCCAATGGAGGGCCTGGCTTGGGCATATGAGCCAGTGATTGGCTGCACGTGGCAGTGCAGACAGATAGTCCCGTGGTGAGATGCATACGTGTTGTGTCCTCGCACGTGCACGTTCCTCTTTGCGCCTCTCTGTGTTTTTTGTTTTTGAGCATGTCCCAGTGCGTCCGTCACGGTCTGTGTGTGTGCTCACAGACATCTACGTGTTCGGAGTGGGGCAAAACGTGAACAAGAAGGAGCTCAACACCCTCACATCCAAGAAGCAGGGCGAGCAGCACATCTTCATTCTGAAAGAATACGAGGACCTCGGGGAGGTGTTCGACAAAATGATCAGTGGGTCACCTGTTTCAAAAACCCGATAGCACTGCACACTTTCACTCACACATGAACCCATATGAGGGGAAAGACCTCATGTTGAAAACATGCAGAGAGAAAGAGTGATGTCCATATAAATGGCAATGTAAACATGTTAACAAAAAGGTCTGCATTCTTATAGTGTTCTCAAAACGTTCTTGAAGCATGAAAGCACCATTGATTCTCACATGGTGGCACGTGGATCCTGACGCAACGTGAAACCAATGAAATTCACAACAGCATCAAGATCAATGCATAAAAAAGCCTAGAAACTGTTAGCTGCAAATGGATAAATTAGCTTTACTTGGCCCAAAAAAATTCACTCTCTTTATAAATTTAATTCACCTTGAAATTAAGCAACAAACATTGCCCAATGACCTTTCGTTTTCACGTCTAGAACTTTCTGTGCCAGATTTGTCTGTTATTATGAAGTAAGGGAACCCTAAAAGGTTGGCAACAGTTAACAAGGCAGTAATCTGTCGCATCAAATTGCAATATGGTTTAGTCCTCTTGCCGTGAGTCAGATATTGTTTCAGCATATTTACTGTATGACAAATATTTTTGCTGAGGTAAAATCTTATATTTTATTTATTAAGAAGGGCGTTATCTTGGTCAAATTCCGATTTAACTGGCTCTTTTAATTTGGCCAAGTACCCTACCGCTGCATCCTCCCATGTATTTATTTGCATATGAGTGCGTGGGTCTGAAGCAGGGGTATCATATCATATGAGAAGCCCTTCAATGTGGGGGTGCAGGTTTTTCTTTTACCCAGCAGTGAGATGCCCGTTTCTACTCACCAAGGTCTTGATTTTAAGACAACGATTCGTTAATTAGTTGTATCGGGTGTCGTAGTGTTGGGCTAAAACCAAAGCCTGCACCCACACCAGCCCTTTTCAGATAGGATCGGACACTCTTGTCAAGAGCTTCTTTCCCCCTCGGTGATCAGGTGACTCGGCTGTGACCATGTGTGGCATCGCGCAGGAAGCGGCCAATAAAAACCCCAGTAAAGACTACACCAGGCCGTGGCACGTGCAGATCGAGAGCACGGTGAGAGAGCGTTCCCCTAGTGACCACACTAACGGGGACAGACTTACGGGCAATTAAATGGTAACCTTGTGTGTACTTTATTTGGACATTTCAAAGGGACAACTGCAAGCCTTATCATATGATTCAGAAAATGACGTCTTAGCTTCTGTAAGGTTAGCAGGCAGGTGTAACCTGGTAGATAAAAACCAGCAGAAGCATAACAGGCCAGACTGTGTAAAATGGTGACTGGCTGACAAGCAATAGTGCACTGGAGGGATCCCTGCATTGCATCATGGGTGACAAGCAGGAGTGTACTTTTTAATGAAAGCAACCATGTCGGGTTTGCAGTGTCTCAGTTTCAAAGTGAATGCAGGCTAAATTGTTATATTTCTGTGTTCGATGACAATCTGTGTATCCACCAGCCCCCTCCCTCAACACCCACTCCCCCACACCCCCCCACACCCCCCGCCCCCACCCCCACCCCCACCCTGCCCCAGTAACCCGTGGCAACTTTATTTCCAAATTTCTGTCACATTTTCTAATTTGACAGCCACGGCTGCTGCTGTACTCCTAGCATGTGTGTGGGTGGAGAAGCTGTGAATCGAGGGGCTCAATTAGGGATTCCAAATTTAGAAGGGGAGCGAAACAGCAGAGGAATTGTAAAAGAAATTAATAAATAACAGTGTGTCAGACGCAATTGGAGTACCTGGAGCTTGTCGTTCAAGAAATGGCTAAGGAAGTTTAATCAAATTAAATCTTTTTTTTGTGTGCAAAAATGTGTTCCTTCTTTTGTAAAATTTGCAGCCATTTGAACATTTTTGCTGTGAGGCAGAGTCTACATTTGTGTTCCGTGTCACAAAAAGACCGCTGACACATTTCAAAACAAGGGTGAAATTCATCTAATATTTTTTTTTTAATGAGGAATTAACACACTCTTTACTCTCTCCAACCCGTCCAAAACTCCCGGGCAACGGCGAAGTCTTCCGGCACAGCGCAGAAATGCAAGGGCTCCATCGTGACTGGGAACTGGGTGCTGACTGCAGCTCACTGTTTCAAGCGTGAAGCCGTGGCCAACCCAGGCAGCGTGAAGGTTGTGCATGGTGAGAGTACACTCGTCCTTTCTGCCATAAATAAATCAGTACTTTTTGTTTGTTTTTTTTAAAATTTTATTTCATGTTTTAATTCAGGAGTAGGCTGCTCTGGTCCCGATTTCCAGAAATGATACTAGTTTTGGCTCCATCCTGGAGGGCCACAGTCTGTTCATTTTTGTGATTTTCATTCAGTCCGCAGCCAGTTTAGGCCCTGGAAACAAGGTGTGCAGACTCTTTAGCCAATCAATGACATAAATGAAGCGCTTAGGTGCAGGAACACGTCAAAAACCAAGAACCATAATTATAAAGAGTCGCAGAGTAGGATTGCTGATCTAGGATCAGATTTCTTCCTGTCTATATCTTATCATAATTCGTAATGAACTGATCCTAGATCAGCATGCCTGCTATGAGGAGCGATAACCACAGAGCAGTGGTAACCAACCCTGTTCCTGGAGATCTGCCATCCTGTAGGTTTTCACTCCAACCCTAATTTGGCACACCCAATTAATTAGCCGCTCAACAAGATCTCTCGCTGTTGAACGAAGTGTGCTTTGTTAGGCTTAGAGTGAAAACCTACAGGACGGTAGATCTCCAGAAACAGGGTTGGTCACTACTGTCTTAGAGAAAGAGCTCTTCGGCATGCAATGAGGGCAAATCAAATGGTGTGCTACCATTTACCTGTACCACCAGGGGGCAGCTGTAGAGCTACAAGGCATCCATAGAAAAACAGCTGGATAAACCTGTGGTTATGGAACGCTATGCAACATCTCTCTCCTCTGTCTGACAATTTCACAGGGATGAGTGAGGAAAAGTTTGCCAGCTCCGTCATCTTGCACCCGCAGTACAACGTTGCGGGTTTGAAGCACAAGAAGGTGAACGAGTTTTACGACTACGACGTCGCGTTGATCAAGTTAAACCAAAGCATCAAGCTGTCGGGAGAAGCCAGGTGGGTGAAGCATAAGGGCCAAAAATATCTTCTTTGAATGAACAGATTTCTATTTTTTTTTTACTTCATAAGGAAGAAAACTCTTATCAGAGGATTACAACTGTTTCTTTTACATGTTCCATTAACAGCGATATATACTGAGCAAGCAGGTTAAATACTGCCAAGTACACGCAGTGTCCTTACCGGAATCGAACCGACTTGGTTTACAGCCCGTCTTACCACTTACACTGTCTCTTAAGAGGAATTGTTGAATAAAAAAATTTAGGGATGTAAACCTGCAGGGTGTAGATCTCCAGGAACGGGTGGACCACTGTCTCGAGGATGTGATAAGTTCGCGTAGCAGGGTCGCGTGCTGCTCCGGTTGTGACGCGCTCTACGCCCACACAGCTGTAACGGGGCTAAGTGCAAGTGCGTGAGGCGTGATAACAAAGGTGGGCCTGGCACCGCCTGCTCAGCCAATAGGGGCTGTGCTCCTATTCTGCACAGTATCTACACCAAGGGTGCCCAACTCTGGCCCTGAAGGGTCAGTCTGTGTGTTGGTTTTTGTCCCAACTAATTACCTTAGATTTAGTTTTTTGACAGCTCGATAAACTACACTGGTTCACTCCTGTACCTGACCACAGTAAAATCCTTAGGATACACTGTAGCTGGTGCTTATACAAGTGTCAGATCAAGATATGATTGAGCTAATTAGAATAAAAAAGGCACAAAATCCTGAAATGGATCGGTCCTCTTTGTGCACCATGATCCACCCTATGCAACGGTTCTGCACTGAGGTATAACGTATTGTTCTGTAGGCCCATTTGTTTGCCTTGCACAAAGCCAGCCAACCGCGCTCTCAAAATGGACCCCACCTCATCATGTGATCAACACGGTAAGCGCAGTCAACTGTTAACCCTTCCTTCAGTATTTTACTACATAATCCCTTATCAAAGTGGAATGTACTCAAAATTATTACAATGTAAAATAATATAATAGTATTGAAATTAAATATATTATCAAGGTCAGAATATATATTGCAACACGTATATATGGACAAATATACAAATTATTGTAGCCTACATAGCGTTTTTAAAAATAAATTGCTGTGAAGTGTGTTAATCATTATATTTAAAAAAATATATGAATTTCTACGTTACAATATATTTCAGTATATTCTGTTTCTGTAGAGGATATCAGGTTGTACCTCAATGTGGGAAAAGCTGGAGTTGTATTTGCTTGCGTACACCTTGACAGAAGAACTCCCTTCGTGGTATGATGACTAATACAGGTCCTGTTTGAGTTCCCAAATTAATTTTTAAGGGCATGGACTTATTATTTAACTGTTGCTTCAGAGACCGGTGCTTGTTTAGGAGTTAGTAATCAGTGTGTTCGAACTGTTCGGTTTTCCATGTCGCTCAGCATGGTTGTTGCATGCGTTCAGTGAACTGCATCTGTTCCGTGTGTGCAGAGAAAGCCGTGTTCCATCTGGAAGAGACGCCAGCCTTCTTCCTGACCGAGAAGGTCCTGACCCGAAAAGAGACGCACGTTCAGAGAGGATCCAAGGTGAGGCCTCTTTTCCACAAAGAGAGTTAAACATTTAAACTCCTCCGATCATAACTAATATGCACATCTGGTTTTAACCAGGATATGGCTTTCAGGATATTGTGCATATTGTGGTGTGCCCACACACCTAAAAGATTTCTAGCATTAGCCTTTCACAAACATGCACTTTCATGTCTATGTTAACTGACATCTCATCTCAGGTAATAATTGCTCAGGGGCCCCCATTTATAAAAAAGGTTCTTAAACTTAAATGTAACCTTAAGATCATTCCCCAAATACGCTATTGCACATTAACACAATATAAAGCAATCAACACATCAACTTTTGTAATATTCATGCTGTTACCGTACAACCTCAAGAGAATAAAAATTTTTAGCATACCTTGCTATGACTATTAGTCCACATCTCATACCCACCCCTACCCTGGCTTCTCCATTGCTGATTGGCTGGAGGTTTTCAGTTCGAATTGCTTTGTACTTACAGCTGGGCATAAAAAGGAGAGCGTGATATAAAAAAGTTAACTCTTAAGAGAATTGCACACAAGTCCTTGTGTCTCTGACAATGACAGAGAGCGGACTGCATCAAGCACGCGGCGGTCACCTTCAAGCCCGAGACCACCGCATCCCTGGCGGAGGTCGTTACGGACAGGTTCCTCTGTACCGGCGGCTCACAGGACTACAAAGACGCAATCGCCTGCAAAGGTGAGCATGACGACGCACGCCACCAAGCCACAGACGCAGCAGCACGAGGCTGCCTGTCTGACTCACTAGGAAGTACGTTTACTGTAAAATAAATAAATGCATAAAGCATAACTACTAGCGATTATGGTTTCAATTCAATATCAGTTTTGCGTTGCATTTCTACAGTACGTGTGGATTTATTTTTGCAGGTGATTCGGGGGGGGCTCTGTTCCTTCGGAAGAAGCATCGCTATTTCCAAGTAAGACAAAAGAAGCAAAAATTTATTTTAATGAATAATACTCTCGTCGTGTTCTCTTATCATGTGTCAAACCTCATTAAACACATAGCAGTAGCTGAAAGAAGTGTAATCTGGCATGACTGAGTTCTGATGGAACATGTGATTAACCAATGGGCACATTAATAGGGCCTGTTTTTCCCACCTGCACTTTTCATCCAATCCAGGCACCTTTTCATTTCACCGTCCATTATTTGATTGGTTTAAATTAATTTTTTTCAACATTGAAAAGTGTGTGTGTCATATTGCTAATTTACAACAATTGTGGTTCCTTAGGTTGCAAGATATTGATCTGAATTCAATCAACATTGGTCCTTAACTTTGCTGACAAATTAATGTAATACACTTTCTTCACAATCTAAGTCATGTTTTAGTGATTGTTGAACATGCCAAACTGTTCTTGAAGAAAAAAGAATGGTTAGTCAAAGTTTAGTAATATAATAATAATAATAATAATAATAATAATAATAAAATACACTAAGATTTGTTTTGTTAGTGGCAGTTGAATTTGGCAGACTTATTTGTAGATCTTGTCTTGTCATCCACCGAGTAATTTGAAAATTTAGAAGGCATATTATGCATCCATTAAGTTAATGATTGATGAATGATGAATTGATGACATGCAGATAGCAAATTATTTCCACTACTTGTGAGTTTCAGCCATCAATCAAGCAGAGCAGGAGAATATGCCAATCTAAATTAATTAGGTGTCCACTCTAATGGCAGCCATTTTCTGCTGAAGGATGAGAATGTAAATCATCTCACTAATTAGAGAGTTTAAATAATGCCAGTTAATCCAAATGGGACTGCATGGCTGACAATTAGCAGAATGCATCTGGAAAAGCATGGGCTCAGCATGGGTGTCCAACTCAGTGCACTAGCCTACTACAGAGTATACAAACTCATATACTCAACAGTAAGCAAGCGCCCCAATTTGGACATGGCCATGGTTTAAAAAACCTACTTAGGAATGGAATTTACTATCCTTGTGCTGTTACTCATCTGATCCCACAGGTGGCAGTGGTGAGCTGGGGCAACAGGGACAAGTGCTCTGCTGGAGACTCCCCCCCTGGTGACGCACGGGACTTCCACATCAGCATCTTCTCAGTGTTGTCATGGTTGAAAGAGCACCTCAGTCCAGAACTTGAGTTCCTGCCAGCCACCAGTTGAGACTGCACATGTAGCATCTCAGACAGACTTACTCACAAAACGTGATTAAAATCTGATTGTAACCGTTAAAATGATCAACTGATCAACCATATAAATGTAATTATGATTGACAAGTGCTCAATAACGTGAGCCTTGGACATGTTACTTTTTCCTTCTTCGTTCCCATTAGTTTCCCTTTTGACAAGACGTGGTTGACTCACTCAAAACCTGGAATTCTACACGCACCTGGAGCCAGCTTTCCTCTGCCAATCAATGCTAGATTTTAAGGTTATTTAGTCATACCTGAAAAAGAAAAATCACAGCTTAGCATATCTTATATTGCACCCATGGCTACCCGATGGCTTTCAATGTATGACGTCCTCCTTATTGAAGATCGCACATTGTTTTGTGGGCCATGGAGGATGGTGGTTTTTAGATGGGGTTTTGATGGCCTACTGCGGGTCCTGCTAGCGTCTCACGGCACCGTTGGCCTGCGGCGGGGTGCAGGCGGTAAGGCCACGCTCAGGCCAGCAGTTGCAATTAATCCACCACATCATTCCCCTGAGCAGAAAGTAGGGTGATATCACAGGCGAGGGTTTCATTCCAGCTACACAGGGAGACACACTGCAGGACCGCCTAGTTTCACACAGTCAAACGTTAAGTATCACAAGCATACCAGTTAGTCCAGCAATTCATTCATATGAAAATACTGGGGAGACATGCCCCCCCCCCCCCCAACCTACATGTATGGGTGACATGCTGAGGAGTCTGAGATTATTCCATCTGACTGTGGTGTTACTTCAAACATTGTATGTCTGCTTGTAAATAGACTAATACTGAATAAATAGCATCCATTTCAATCTTGTCCTGTTTTTTGTTTTTTTGGAATACCAGGGGTGGGGAGTTTTTTCCCCGTGTGGTCAGCGAGGACACTGGTTTCCATTTCCAGCAGTTAAACCCCAGACCACAGCTACACATTTCACACAGGGAAACAAGATCAGCCATCAGCAAATCTGATATATCTAAGTTTGGGTAACTTAATCTAAAACAGTCTCACAAGTGGGCCGTTCACAGTGGATCATTCACAAAAATGAAAACACAATACAATTTTCCTCATCATGAGTAATGTTATTTATTATCATGTTCATACATTTCTAAAGAAAAAAAATAAAATTGTGACTAACCTCACAAAATTAGTGTAACTGTATTTGGCTGTTACAAAATGGGACTCATTCATATGCACATACCTCGATTCAAAACAATTACTTTTTACACATTATCATTTGCTCTCATCATGACTTACTACTTACTTGTTACTTACTACGTACATTACTACATTAGAATTATATACTTCTCTTTTCTCTGTAAACAAACCACTATGAAGACATTTCAAATAAAAAGTCTCATCTCTAACTAAAAGAATACAGATTAATAGAAAGTATGCTGGCCTCCATTATAGTCAATAATGAATATGCCAATTCCCATGAAGCTTGGATAGGCTTACAAATGCTTTTGTTTGTATGCACTCATGCTCTTCTGTTTGGTCTAGATGGGTCATAAAGGTGTGTCGCTCTACTAGTGCTACATGCGATTAGCTGGATAGGGTGAGGTTTTTTATATCCACCAATCAGCCCTCAGAGAACTGCCTAAAGAGAGCCTCTGATTGGCTGTCTGCAAAGCTGGGGACAAAGTGTATCTTCAATACCTCAGAAAAGCCTTCAGAGACACTGGGTGTGACAAACTTGTTCCTGCAAAGAGAAATGGTAAATGAGCCTGAAGAAAGGAGCCTGCCAGTCCAGATTTGAAACAGATTTGAAACACAACTTGGCCCTGTGTTTTATCATCTTACATTTGAAGACAATGTGGTCATTCTGGAAAGACGTCCTTTAATATTGTTGTTTTCTCAATCTTTTAAAGGTAGACTACTGTTACAGGTTTGAAAAGAGTTGTTTTAGCAAGGGTATCGTCAAAACGTGAACGATACCCATCCCAAGTCATGAAATGATATTATGTGGGATTTGCATGTGAACTGACAAAGAATGGATTTCAGAAATATACATGAGTTTGTGGGACTGGAGCGTTTGTGATGATGTAATCAGCAGAAAAGAGGAGGGGGGGGGGGACTCTAAATCACCCAAGTTTGGGGCTTTATTGTGTGGATGTGTGAAGTTGCTTGAGAATTCTGTCAGTTTACACAAGGTCCGAAGGTACAGAAGGTATTGTTCTTAAGGGCCGAGAGTCTGTGGTCATTGTGGTCGTTTCTGTAGGGAACCCTGAAAAGTTCCAAACTCTCTGTGCTGAATAAGTTTGGGACATGCCGCCCTGCCAAGGCATAGATTGGCAGGATGACATACATGCCACAGATCTGGTCATCAACCTAATCAATAACACAATTGAAAATGAAGTAACTTCAATAACTGATTGTTCCAGGGCTGCAGTATAGTAACAAATATATCATCAGCACAATAGGTTAGCCATTGGCCAATCAGTATAATTTTCATAGAGCTGATGACAGAAGGGCGAGAGACTGGCCAATCCCTCTCAGAAGGCAGCCAATCAATAAAGCCCGGTGCCAGAGAAACTTACTTGTAGCTGTGGAAAACCATGTCATTGACAGGGGCATGTTTGCTCTGTGAGGGCATCATTTCCCGAAACTGCAAGAACAATCGGTGAAGAGGTTAAATACACAGTGATAAAAGCAACGATTCAGAGTCAGTGATAGCACTCCCATTACACAGCGGTTTGAGCCACTCCAGGTCCTACCAAAAGCAGAGTGCACCAGCTCAGAGGGGCACACACTCCAAATACTCACCTGTATCTGGAGAAAGGTGGAAAGGTGCAAAGTACTACGCACTGGCAGTGCTCTTTCCAGCCCTGCTGATCAGTGGCTATGCTGACTGGTCCAGTGGGTACTGACCTGTCTGAGGGTACTGACACTGTCTACGGGTACTGACCCTATCGGTGGGTACTGACCCTGTTGTTGTGCTTGGCCTGTTCCAGGGTGGCAGTGAAGAAGAAGCAGCGACAGGAAACTCCTGCCTTCCGACACACATCCACATACCTGCAGATAGAGAGAGAGAGAGAGAGAGAGAGAGAGAGAGAGAGAGACTGACCTGCCAGTCGGGAAGTACAAGCTGTACACGGACGGACAGACAGACACACACACACACACAGACACACACACACAGAGGCAGACAGAGAGGCAGGCAGACAGACAGAGATACGTGAACACACACACACAGAGGCAGACAGAGAGGCAGGCAGACAGACAGAGATACGTGAACACACACACACACAGAGACAGACAGAGCAGAAGGCTACCGTTCGCGAGACTCCAGGTCAGGGTTGGTGTTATCAACGGCAACACTGTGGCCTTCCTTCAGAGCGCGCTCACACGCGGCAACGCACTTCTGCCAGGTACCCAGCGTGTCCTACAAGAGAACGCACTGTCACTACACACCAACAGTACTACGGCAGAAATATGTCACATATTGTACAGGTACTATACCAGTCACCCATACAAGGGCTATAGATCACCCATGTGAGGTCTTTTCCCATTTAGATCAATTCATCTGCAAAGGCCATGGTCATAGCTTGAAATGGAGAAAGATATCCAACCGTCTTTCCATGTTCGTTTTATTTTTATTTATTTTTTTTACAGGGGAGAAGCGGGAGGGGACAGTGCTCACCCTGTTCACATACACGTAGCCCTTTGGGATGATGTGCTTGTGGAAGAAGGTGGATTTCCCAGCTGGGGGGGGAATGGAGGGGGAAAAAAAGAACAGTTTCATTGAGAACAAGCAGGGAAATACAGGCGACAGTTACACTAGTTAACGACACTGGGAGCACATTCAAACCTACAAGCAGGGAAACCCACGGCGACGATGACTTCCTGTTTTGTGGATGTGAGGGAGGCGTCAGCGGGGTCGTACAGACGGGGGGCGGGGTCAACGGTCCTCTGAACAGGACAGAGACGGGTGCTGTGAGCGCGGAGCGCAGGCAAACACAGAGTACTGCAGTTCTACCGCACTCATCATACCAAGGTCAACACCGCCACTCACAGGGTCAAACGCGGGCAAGCTGTAGGGGGCGCTCTTCCAGCCCAGGAAAAACTCCTCTGGAGTGTGGAAGGGTAGCCCGATGTTCAGAGCAAACTGAAAGAGAGAAACGAGAGAGGGGGAAGGTTCAGTTATTCATCCTGCACCGCCAAAATAAACAGCAAAGGCAAAACGGTTAATGACCTCATCCTTCACCACAAGAGAACACAAGATCCCAACACCTCTTACGATTCCGTAACTAGGCAACCAAGATACAGTACCTGACTGACCATTAGATTGCAGTACCAACAACGTGAAGAAAACGCTTGAATAGAAGCAAAAAAAAAGACCAAGCAGTTAACCGACACAGAACCCCATTCAGTCAAAACCCTAATTTCATCTCAAGGCACAACATCCTACAGCAAAGCTCTTCCAAACAACGTCACTGTTTCCAACGGAACGGCCAAATGCTAATTCTGTCTGCCACCTAGTGGGCGCAGGGGACTCGCATACACATATAAGCATAAGCATAAAAGAGTATTAAAATAGGTACACAAGACACTATCTTCAGTACAGCAAAACCATATAAAATGCACTCATGGAATACACAGGTTATAAATATGAACTCGCACTAACAATAAGCTTACAATCATGAGATGTGAGACAAAGAGAGGGCAAATCAGATGCATCATTACATCTAGAACGTTTCATTAAAACCACCGTTAATCACGGACATATCCAGTGTTTTGTAGTTTTATCTAACATTGCCATGAGGAGCATGACTTGACTTCACTGTGGCCTTTTGCTGTCTTACTAGTCTGTCGCTGCAGGAGAAATCTTTCTTCTTCTTGCCTGGAGCCCAGTTTGCCGGACGTCCGGCTGCATCTGAAAGACACAAGGGGGCGCCAGAGATCTGTGGGTACAGGCGTCTATGCCAGATGCTACTGGGCTTCAACATGGAGCAGTAGGTCCACAGAGAGGCAAAAGCCACATTTATGAAAGGGTTACAGCACATCCATAGCTATACTTCCGCTTCCAGTTCATATCAAATTTTTGTTAACTCATTACAATGCTCTATGACAATACAACTAAACATTTACAAAGGCAATTTAATCAACACTAAGGTACAACAGGAACTCACGGTACAGTGATCTCCATTTTTCGAAGGCTAACCCAATGAAAACCTGGTCACATACTCAGTCCCACAGACTCACTCACACAACTGCATGCTCTCCTGCCCTGGTGGTGAGTGGGAGCTCATCCAGTTGCGAGCCAAATAAATGAGGAGCAGAGTGCAGTCAATGTGTGTTGGGATGGTGACAATACATTTAGGGGGACAGGAAGCTATACTGGAAATAAATACCACTGTGTGAATCACAACACCCCCCCCCACCCCGTCCCATACCCATACCCCCACACACACACACACTGACACGCACACGCACACTGACACGCACACTGACACTGACACTCACACTCACACTCACACTCACACACAGTATCTGACTTACCTCCCACATAGAAACTCTGGGATTTATCCACGGTCACACCATCATTGGCCTGACAGTGAGAGGGAAAGTAAATGAAAGAAAGAAAAACCACAGTTTTAGCTGATGGTTCTATATAAGCACCATGTCAAAAGGTGCACTAATGTATCAGCTCAAAGTGTGATATAACTACAGTGTGGCTCAGAATCTGGGCCTGGACCTAGATACAAATGTGACATAACATTAATGCAAATTTCAGCTAATTGGAACGGAAGAAACATCAGTGGAATTAGATGAGGAGAATGCTACAGCCTCAATCCTGTCAGATCCAGTAAGAAAACATATTTACCGCGGTGAAAACGTGTGAACTTTATTCACAAAATAACTCCCTCACCTTCTCACAGAGATGTTCCCACATCCCCACCACAGGCTTTCTGTACAAACCAGGCCCGGTCGCCACAAACACCTGAAATATTCACCAAGAGGAAGTCAGGTCCTAGCTTAAAATGAGCTCCTCCCAAGAGCATGTATGTACATCCGGGTTTGTCTGACCAGCTCATATCAGCAGTTTCAGTGTGTTACAATTTATGTCTGTGCACATGTGTGTGTGTGTGTGTGTCTGACCAGCAAAGGGAGTTATATAGTGTGCTCAGAATGTGTGAGCGCATGCATGCACGTGCGTATGCGCACAAACGTGTGTGTGTGTTGCTGACCTGCACAGGCAGTTTCAGTGTGGTCAGAACATCCTCCACTTTGGATTTGAAGACCTCAGGCCTCAGTTTTCCTCGAGCGATGCCCATCTGGTTGGTAAAGAACACCACCTGAGAGACAGGAACAGGAAAAAGGGGTGTCTAGGCTTTCACAATGAGACATCATCCATTATCACTGTCCATTATGACCACTAACACAACTCAACCAGGCAGCCACGAGGCTTATGAAGAGCATGTTGTGTTTTTCCACACTATACAAATACTTTTAAACTTTGAAAATCAACTGCCAGAAACCACCAGTCCCACCTTGTATCCTTCCTTTAAAAGGCGAGCCAGTTTGGGCTGAATCTCTGGATACAGAATCCTGCAAGAGGAAAAGGAAATGACAGGATACCTGTGAGCACCACTCATTCAACTGAAGACTTAAGTTCTTTTTAAAGCTGTAGGGATAGCTTGATGCAATAGCATAGGGCTGACCAATCCTGTTCCTGGAGATCTACCATCTTGTAGGTTTTCATTCCAACACTAACAAAGCACACCTCATTCAACAGCTAGAAATCTTGTTGAGATTCTATGTAGTAGAAATTAGGGTTGAAATGAGAACCTACATGGGATGACAGATCATGAAGAATTGTATTTGGCAGCCTTGCAATAGGACAACAAACAGAAAATGGCACTGGATGACAGAAAGGAGAGAAAGGGGAAGGAGTGGGAGAACCAATGGATAAAGAGAAAGAGGTTGAGAAGAATGCTGAGGAAACCAGAAGTCTCAAAATGGCTGACCTCCAGTCATCTGGGCTGGTGGGGAACACTTTGCCTGACTTTGTGGTGATGATGCACCCATCAATGTCGAATCCCGCGACCTGGACAAGGGGAGAGTGGGATGAGAGATCATCATCATGCCAGTCATCCACCGAATGGCTGCCACTGCGATTTGAGCACAGCTGTGCCATGCCAGGTCATGCCAAAATGGTTTGATAAACCGTACACAGCGCCTTGTCGTGTTCGTGCTCACCTTCGTGCTGGCAGTGACCCCTGCTGCAGTGAAGAGCAACAGCTTGGCCACCTGCTCCCAGCGATCCACGGGACAAGGGGAGGACCCACAGGCAGGCCGCGCTTCTGCCTGCTGGACGCTGGCTCCCTCTGCCATCTCCTGCAGTCGCTTGAGCTTCTGCTCTACCAGGCTCTCTGCATCTTCGTCCCCGCTGGAGGAACCCTCTGTCCGTGCGCGTTTCCCATTGGGGTCCTCTTCCTGGCTGTGTGGCCTCTTCACTGCCTGAGGGAAAAAGAAAAACAGATGAGATCATATACCTTGTGCAGTTAACATACTGTGGCTAAGTCCTCAGGCATTAATTCACTGAACACAAAACAAAGATATTCCATCTTCACGGCACCCCAAAATGAGATATGCAGTTTGAAATACCTTACAGCCTACAGATGTTTTGAAGTGATAAAAAAACTGCTCACACTACAAATTGGTTGTAAATCTTGTAAATCTGTATCAAAGACAGAAATAAACATGTCAAAATATTCAATCTGTTCCATTAAACAAATTATATTTTTAGAAATTACATATTTAGCTAAGTTTACAAGCCAGTGGGCCTATCATTTGAAATAACTTTTGCTTTAACCACTCTGCAAATTTAGTGCAGTGGTGAGTATGACTCTCCCACTGGTGATCAGGGTTTGTGCATTGCCAGACCTTAGCACTTATACTTTGTTTTGCAATTATTTAAAGTAGAATGTAAACATGAAAGCACTACAGGCTGTCATGAATAAGAATGTTGCATGGGCTGGTAAAAAAAAAAAAAGGCCAAATGTCATCAAACAATTTTGCGTTGACTTGATTGGTAACTATGAAATGAGCAGAAACAGGAATGGATGGTAAAGTGAGGTCGGTCACACCTGTCCTCCATACCTTCTTGGGAGAACTTTTATAGAAGTCCAGGATGCTGCGTTTGGGGGCAGTCTTCTGAGAAGCCCTCTCCCCCTCCTTGCCTTTCTCCTTCTCTCTCTCGGTCTTGGTCTCCCCTCCCCTTAGAGTGGCGGGTGAGCCCGTCCCGTTGGAACACCTGGAAAACTGCACTGTGAAGGGGTGACTCTGGTTCACCAGGTACAGCGTGTCCTGCTGGGTCAGCTGCCTGGACTGGCCTCTGCCCAGAACTTGGCCCCCAACAGAGGAAGGGTTTGGGCCCAGCTGGGGGATGGAGAGGAACAACGAGTTACCAACTAAATTTCAGGGGAGGGGTGATTGAGATCTACAGCACATCCCAAAAAACAGGCTAGCCAGATTGTAGGTAGCTATAGGCATACTGTAGGTGTGCCAAAAACAAAAGGTCTGGCTGTTCTACTGTGGACATAAAAAAGATAAGTACCCGTTTTACATTTCAAAGTTCTATTTTACAGACTGGACAGAAAGAAAAAATGAAGCTGGTACCTGTGTCACATGCACTGTGCTGTCTTCATAACAGGCCACCAGTTTGACTACAAAAGGAGATAGTAAAAAAAAAAAAAAAAAGACAGAGCTGTGAGCTATCAGATGTGTGGAAGGACAAAGTCATCAGCTCACAAATAGTGGTAGGCAGGATTATGTGTTCACCCTGGTGTCTGGAGCACTTCTTGTCGGACACTCCGGAATCAGGGCCACGGCCTATGATCACCGCTCGGCCATCGGCAAGGGGCACGCGTTCTCCGGACTCACTGGCCAGCACACACTGCATCTCTGCAGGGCAGGGAGCGATAGACTCACACATCATCTTCCATTGCACTCAGTAAACATCTACAACAATATTAACAAAAGCCTGCTACATACTGAGTAGCTACCAAGGCACAGTTGGGCTGCCTAGTAACGTTACATGAACAGAGTTCACAGAGCACAACTCCGGAAACGAGTTTGGGTACTATCAAGCCAAGCTATCTAGCCAATAGATTGATAGCTAGCAACAACAGCTAGTCATCCTCGCATCTATTTGGAATTAAGGTATTTTTCTTTCTTTGATCAACTCAAGACGGCGATCGTGCTTCCAAATATACCATGGCTTAAATCGCAAAAATACAGAGCGAGTATGACTCTAACGTAACCTCGGTAAAATACAGTTGCTACAATAATGTTGAGAAAATTTGCAGCCTAGCTAGCTAACTAGCTTATCAAAGAAAGCTTCAGCTAGCCAAGTTGTTCTGTATAGCTGGCGTTAGCCAAGTGTGAATAAAAGTTCTCCAGCGTCTTCAGTCACCATTAAACCTCGTGCTAATCCACAGACTATACGTGGGTTAAATTACAGTATTAATACGAACCGAAAGTATGTAATGTAGTTATGATTAGACTGAAAACTTTAACGTTGAAAGCTTTAGTACGCTAACCCACCTCACGCTGTCCAACACGGAAACCCCCCCGCCCCCCTTTACATCTTGAAGCCGAATGGTTCCGAGTCCGACGTACCACGAGTACTGGATAAAGGCAGGTGTTTATTGATGAAATTACATGACACAGTTTTGTCAAGTACATTTTAAATGAACGCCGTAATGATTGAACAGCACCACATTTCACTAAATTAAATTTTACGGAGATAATTATTATTATTATTATTATTTTTAAACAAAAAAAAACCGTGATAATCGTAGAAATCAGGTTGGGACCATTTATTTAGTGTACTTTTCACTTTGTCGCCATTTATTTAAACATTTTTTAAAACATCCATTTACTGTACTGATGATAAGTCGGCTAATGTGTGTATCTCGCTGTGGTTGCAGATTACAGAAGAAATGTGAGCACACTCAAACTGAGGTACGCATGTCAAGTTATTTTGTTCTTTGCAATGTCATGATGGCATTTTGTAGATGTTTAAATACAATGGATGCAGTTCCGCACGATGACTCCCAGCATGACACAGTACTATGCCCTTAATATATGCTGTGTGTTACACACCACCCTGCTGCCTTCTAGCCTTCTCTGGCCAAAAAGAAAAAGAAAGAAACTGAGGGAGATGCCTTCGAAATCTAAGCTGTAATGCAAGCACCCAGCAGGAGGCAGTTTTCTATGTGACTAAGTCAGAAAATCAATAATATGAAGGCAGTTACGGAATGTTGTCAACTGGTTTCAGGTGTTAAATCTAGAGCTCAGCGATGTTTGTTTATCCTGAATATTTTGAGTGTTTCCAGAATCCTAAATAAATCTTTCAGCAAAACATTATAACTTGTAACTGGCCAAACTTTCCATCTCACGTGTGCATGTCCTGGCTCCTGTTTTTACACGGAAATGATGCATTATCCAAGCGTAATGAGTGAGTTTTTCATCACCCATGCAAGACCGCCTTAAATATGCTTAAACCAATGCCAACGGGGTGGACTGGTTAAACCTACCAGCCTGTACTGTCACAGTGGAGGTGACCAACAGTGGGATAACAACCAACAACATTGCATATTATAGATCTGTCACACGCTTGCTAGTAATATAGCAAATGACAAGTTTGCAGACTTGTCACTGATAATTATCAGCGCCGACGGTGTATTTTCACCGAAGACAAACATCGAGGTAAGTTGTCAAACCTTCGCATACGTTAGATTGCTTGTGACAAGTTGCTTTCGCTTTTCGTTTGCAAACGTTGACACTAGCTACTAAATGTAGTGCATCGGCTTTGCTAATTTTATTAGACTCCATGGTTGTTACATTTTAGGTTAGACTACCTACCATACATGTAGCCTAGCCTAATACAGATATAATCAGGTTTCAGCTCACGTTAGAGCATGCAATTAAATCAGAAAACGATCTTTAAATTTCCGTACAGTGGGTAACTATCTAGTAAGGTTGTTATGTTTTAGTAACTTATCTGTTTTAGTAACTGATTCCAAATGCTAGTTAAGCCAACAGACAGTGTGATTAAAGTGTTGAGGTCTAGAGAATGACGGAATTAATACAAAGAGATTCGAATACCGAATCTCTTTGATTAATATACGGCATAGCTACGTCAACATCGACAGCACGTAGCCTGCGCGTCTCTTGGAATTTGGAACGGAGGAACTTTTAAAAGAAATCATAGTCAGGCTATTTCCACAATATTTCACTCAGTCGCGTAATTTCATTCTAAGTCGGTAAAGTTAGAAACGAGGGTCGCTTGGTGGAAAGTACTAGGTAGTATTTAATTGATTGTAATCTAAATAAACGCTGTTTGCGTTCTGGAAAAATATCGGCCTTTACGCAGTTCTAATAGGGAATTCAGTGTTTTTGTTTGAAATTATTTTTTTATTGACTGTGGGCACGAATTAGCCTACTGAGTGCAGTCTAAATAAACCAATTAAACCTGCGGAAGTAGCAACGGACAGTTTAGACGAGTACAGTATGGAGGCTGGTGGTCCAAAAGACCTCAGCCAATTCTTTGCAGCTATGCTGGGAGTTCAGAGACACCTGCTGGGTATTCTCAAGGCGAAAGGCCCAGAGGAGGCCACCGCCTACGCCAGCGACCTGACGGGACTGTCCAATGGAAAAAGCCAGACCACCGGCCAGCTGGCCCTGCCCTGCCTGACTGACGAGGACGACCCGGCAGCCTTCATCTCCCTGTTCGAGCGGGCCGCCCTCTCTGCCCAGCTCCCCGAGACGGAGTGGGCACCCGCCTTGGCCTCCCTGCTGACGGGGGAAGCCTTAGCCGCCTGCTACGTGGCCAGAGGGGGTGGAGACAGCCAGCTTACCTTCCAGGACCTGAAGGCCGCGCTGCAGGACAGGACTGTGTTGGCGGAGGAGAGCTGCCGCGTCCGGTTCCGCGTGCGGCAGGGCGGCGGCCAGGGGCCCCGGGAGCTGGCTCAGGAGCTGCTCCAGGAGGCCAGCGGATGGCTGAAGCCCCACAGCCGCTCGGGGTGGGAGGTGACGCAGTGTGTGGTGGTGGAGCAGTTCGCCGCATTGTTGCCGGAGCATGTCGCCGTGTGGGTCCGAGCCGCCAGACCCGTCAGCCTGGACGAGGCTGTCAAGGCTGCCGAGACTCGCTTCCTGCTGTCTGCAGACTCCGCCCAGTGGAAGGAAGCCAGATGCGAGACGCCTGGCGGCGATGCCGATGAGACAGCCCATTCAGCACCTGAAAGGAACTGTGTCACTGCACCACAACGGTATGTAGGTGAAAAACTCACAATGTGTCATCCTCAGGTGGAGCTGACCTGAATGAAATGTATGTAGACCACCCAACGCACTCGTAGCTGTGCTTTACTTCAAGTTCACTTGCACACATTAGTAGTCTATATACCTTTTTTTATCTGCAGGTTGTTCAGTCTGACATTTGCAGCCTGTGTAAATATTAGTTTTTTGGCGCTTATTGTGCTGAATGCGTACTTTTCTTTTCAGGATTCCAGATGAGTCAGACAGTCCCACCAAACTCCAGTCAAGCACTATGAAGATCGAAGCAATGGAGACATTCACTGTGTACGAACAGCCAGAGATTAATGTGGAGGAGTCGAAGGCCCGGGGTGCTGTTCAGCGCGCTCTCCAGTCCTCATCCACGGTGGATGATCTTCTGCCCTCCCCGCCTGTCCTTTCCCGTCGCAACCTCCCTCTCCCGTCCTGCCCGCAGACGGAAGACTCGCAGCACAGCCACGGCGTCCGTAACCCCGGGTCCGATACCTCGGGCGAGGGGGACGAGTCGGAGCTGTCCCTGGGCGACCCTGGCTGCAATACCCTGCAGTACCCTGACAATACCCTGTCTGGCCACTGGGGGCAGCAGAGTCCAGAGCAGAACCACTCGGGGGCGGCGGCGGCGCAGGAAGGGGAGGAGGGCGAGGGCGGCTACGTGTGCGGAAAGTGCGGGAAGACCTTCCTCTTCTTCAAGAGCCTGCACCGGCACCAGCGGGTCCACAGCAACCAGGGCCCCTTCCTCTGCTCGGACTGCGGCTTCCCCTGCCGCACCACCACGGGCCTGAAGAGGCACCGCGTGGTTCACAGCGGCAACAAGCTGTTCCCCTGCCCCGACTGCGAGGAGAGCTTCACCTACGCCGAGCGGCTGGTGCACCACCGCACGGCGCACGCCGCCCTCCGGCCCCACCGCTGCTCCGTGTGCCAGAAGAGCTTCCGCCTGAAGAAGGTTCTGAAGAAGCACGAGCAGATTCACCGGTGAAGCGGAGACGGGTCGCCCTGGGAAACAGGGCCAAGGATCGGGGCAGCCGGCACTCAGAAACAAGCGTCCTTATGCCTGCTGTTCTTTTTTGGGAATGCCAGACTGTTTGTCTGTTTGTATGTATTGTATTGTATATTTGACATGTTTCTTGATAAATGTTGGGGGTTTTGATTTCATGTTGTTGGCTTGATCTGTTTGTTGAATAAAACATGCGATGCTCTTGCATGCTGTGCGTTCTCGTGATTGCATTTGCATACGTGTGACTTTGTGCGTGTTTGTGCCTGTGCGAACACCATTTTGTTTTCGCAGTAAGGACATGGATATTTCTGCATGATTTGGTGGGTGAATGTGTAATTTGGCCTTAATGTGAGATCAAATGGTTTTGTGCTCTTAAGTTATCACTAGGTCCACCTTTATTGGGTTGTCATCTCTGGGATGACACAAAGGCACAGTTTAGACCCAAAATGGATGGAAACATATTTACTGTTCTGTGTGGTTTAACATTTTAACAGAAGGGTTATTTTCAAATGGATGGCAGTGAGCCGTGTGTTTATTTCAGTGACTTTGGGAAAAATCCTGACAGCTCTGCACTCCCAGCTCCACTGTGCTGGTATTCAGCCTGGTGCTTCCTTCCATTATCCTGTTCTTGGGTGTGAGAGTACAGAGAGAATGCAGAAGGAGCAATTAACGTGCTTGAGCTTTGGATAGGGTTAACGAATATCGCATGCACAGACAAACTGGTCTTTTGTGAACAATAGTGTTGGGGCACGCCAGAATGCACAGTTGTGGGTGCGGCACAAAGATATGTGAGAGATCAGACCTGTATTGCACATTTTGTGCGTGAAATGCTGGATGAGTCTGGCAGGCCTCGGGTCACTTCAGAAGCAGCCGATGGAGTATTAAGCAGCGCATGTACAGCAGCTCTTCAGTGGTCCTTTTCATTGTGTTTGTGCGCATGACAAACACATCCTAAACAGGTCCGACTGGTTTTGGGTGACAGCCCCACCAGGTTGACAGATATTGACACACACAGTGACAGTAGTAACTGAAAACCAGCACAGACTCGCCAGACTTCGGGTAGACTGCCTGCATTTAAGGTAAGGTTTTCAGATCAGATTCAGTGAGGCTGAATTTTCTTGTAGACAAGGCCTGCGTTCTTGGCAAGGATAGATGATATAGAAAGCATGGCATCTTCCCAGATTTTCTTTCAAGGAAATGTTTACATTTTTTGCTCTATTGTAGACACTAGTTCTGATGTGGTTGTATGACAAGAATTTGTTTCTTTTTATTCTGTCAAAAGGCACATAAAACTGATAGGCTGCTTAACGCATTAATTTACTGGGCTTCTTGGTGGCACTGGCTTAATATTAAACAGAACCTTGGAGTTCATGTTCTCACACGTAGGGTAATGCGATTATGTCATTGAAATTGATATATTCAGGAGGCAGGAAGTTCAGAAAATGCAATGCATCATATACAGAAATTCAGAAATTCAATACATATTAGCTGTAGTTGTAATAAAATTTGTGGACAGTCCTATATATCACTATATCAATTTCTACTTTCAGTCCTCCAACTGTATTAACATTGTAAGAAGTTATGTATAACAAAGAATCATAAGTCATCCTATCTGTATGTAATGTAGTGTGCTCCAGTACCTGAAGAGGAAGATGTCTCTTGTTCATTGTATAACCTTAATGTATGCAACTGGGCGTTCCAATTTCCCTTTCAAAAATGTATTTTCCATTTTAGCAAACTGGGGGAGTGGAACCGTCCCCTGCTCTTTGATGGGGTTTGTTCAGGACTTTGACATCCTGTTTTTAATCCCACCCTCACCCCCCCCCCCCTTCCCCACCAGACTCTTTATCTAGTCTTATATATCCTGTGATGCCTCTGGCTTCTTCCCACACATTCTGGGTACAGCAGCAACCACAGCGGTATGCCGGAGCTCGACTGCATCCGTGCAGACCGTGTTTGTGTTCAGGGTGGGTCACGGAGAAGGTTCCGTACTGTACCAATTATGTATATGGGGCCACTGTGTACGAATAGAAACTTTTTTAAAGATCTCCAAACATGAGTAAGCCTGCTTTATTTGAACTTTTTTCTTTTTGCTGGAAGCTGATTCCTGTAAAGCTTGCGGTGTTTTCTTATGTGGTGGGCTGTCCCAGTAAGTCAGCTGTGGAGTTGGACTTGAGGCTACACTCCTAAAGACCCAGACCATTCAAGACTAATGCCCAGATCAAGGCCAGACCTACGAGATCCTGACAGAACCGAGACTGAAGCGTTTGACTAAGACTATCCATTCTAGGCAGCAAAATTATGAAAAATGGAAAATTACAGAAAATAATTATTATTATTATTATTATTATTATTATTATTAATAATAAAACTTAATTATAACACCTTTTTCTTTCCCCAACTTGCTACATTTTTTATCAAATATTTTATTTAATCAAATACCAATTATGCTAATTATTATGGAAAGAATCCCTCATGCTGTGTTTTTATTTTACATAAAATGAAAGGGAAGAAACAATACATCGATCCTGCAAAAGTAGAAAAACGCTTCCCTGGCACAGGGTAATGTTATTTGGAAAATCATAACGTTTATGTTGAAACCAGGTTTGTAGTTAAATATTTCTGGCAACCGCAGTCGATACCTGGCAATATTGCTTATTAGGCTATATTATTTACATTATGCTAATCTCACATAGTGCATTGAAGCTCTCGAGATGGAAATGTGTGGGAAAGCTACAATCATGGGTTTTGTCGAACTAATAGTTTCAGGCAGGCTATGGGAAAGTAATAAAGCAGGAAAGCGTTATGCAGATCAGATGATGAGGTAATTTTTTTGTAGTTAGGCCATGTAACAGTGGAATCTACCTGGCAGATTCACCCTTGTACCTGGTTGTTCAAGTAATTTTACATGTTTGTCAATTTACTTTGTGAAAGACGATGATTTTACCTTGAAATTCATTGAACAGTGTCTGTTGCAGGCTTCACAATGCCCTGCTCCAAAATTTCAATAGCTGAGAACAAAATCCAGTCTACCGTAAACATAATGTTTATAGTAACAATATAGTCACATATGATCGATGTGCCTAGAAATTGTGCCAGTTAATTTGGATCAAAGTAGAGTCGATATAGGAAGCCAGTTTACAAAGGACAGCTACCACATCATCAGTAAGAATTCTAAGAACAGAGAACTGCTTTGATTTATTGATATTTGCTTGCCTCTTTAGGTTGCTTTGATGTTAGCATTGATAAATTTATTATCTGGCTGACTATGATAATCAAGCTATTATGCGGGTATTTGTGGGTGATTCATGATTGTATTCAGCTAAAGTTTGGGTTAGTAGAAAGATAGTAATTGAATTATAAGCAGATTGGGGTGAACAGTCATCCTTTCTTTTATCATCATATTACTAGGCAGCCATGGGATAAACGGCTACAATATTTGCAATGAAAGAAACTGGCAATCGACAAATTGGCACAGACTAGGGGTGGAATGGAGTGATTGTTATCTTGAGCATGCTAGAACTTGGCCTTGTCCCACACTACAGCCTTGCCCCAAGGCCAAGACCCAGACCAAGACCACGTTTACTGTATGTGGTCTCAAGATCACAATGTCAAAATTCTGTATCTGCTCAGTAACAGTCTATACTTCCGTCCATGCTCAAGTGCTTCATTCCAGAGGCTCAAGTCTCTGGAAAATATTTCCTATATTTCAGGCCCATTATTAGTGAATGCAGCTCCTGGAGGTACACAATAGAATACATCCCCCGAGCATATTCTCTCTGCTACTCAACTGCTGGCTAACTGAGTCTAGATCTTGGAAGGAATTATTGCCGCATTGTTATTTTTGTCTTGACTCCTGTCTGTTCTGTTTGTCTCCTGAAACAACACAGTTTTTTTCCTGTTCCACAGCTCTTAAAGCGGCAAAATCCCCCCCGACGCCTGAGACATCACCAGCCACGGTTGTCGTCGAGTCGCAGTCTGCAGCACCATGTCCCGCGAGGAATCCTATTGCGCCCTGATGCAGGGCGTGGACCAGCTTGACTTCAAGGGGCTGCCCATACCCAACGACCTGGCGCTGATGGGAGACGACGCCTTCCCCCTGGCCATGAACCCCCGGGGGCAGGTCCTGATGGCGGCCTCCACCTACGGCAAGGGCCGGCTGGTGGTGCTGGGCCACGAGGCCATGCTCACCGCCTTCCCCGTCGTGGTGGAGAACGCCCTGGTGTGGCTGAATCCCACCTCCGACTCCGCGGTGGCCGTCCACCCGTCCTGCGAGGCCATGCTGGCCAACCTCTGCTACACCAGCATCCTGGCGGAGACGGGCTGCTACCGCGAGGGGCTGGGCGTGTACGTCACCAACGCCTACACCATGGGCGAGATCGACAAGGACCTGGTGGCCTTCCTGAAGGGAGGGGGCGGTCTGCTGGTGGCCGGACAGGCCTGGAAATGGGCGAAGGAGAACCCCAAGGAAAACGCCCTGACGGGTTTCCCGGGCAACAAGGTCTCCAGCGTGGCGGGGATTTACTTCACCGAGCTGAAGGGGGAGCTGGGTGTGTTCCCCGTGCCCCCGCAGATACCCTCCAGCTGGCTGGCAGCGTCGTAAGTGCTCGGGATCACCAGGCCACTATAGATTTTGAATGGGTCCCTGACGAGACCTTGGTGCTCCAGTGCTTGGAGTCTCCATTCCGTTATTTGTGGTAGTAGCAGGAGCACTATGGACGGCAACTCAAAAACAAAACACAATATTCCTGGGCCCTTAAGACAAAAGAAATATGGCTCCAATCAGACCTGGGTCAAGTACTTTTCTACACTTTACTGATCTTGTCTGGCGTATTGGAACCAATGAAATACTCTCAAAAAGTGCAAACCCTGCCTTCTGGTCATATTGGCAGGCTCAATTACACCAGGGAAGATCAACAGAGCACAGAAATATATTTGAATCCAAAACAAATACATATTTGACCCAGGTCTGGCTCCAATATTGTTAGAGTTTCTGCTTTAACAGAAAGAAAGTAGGCCAACTCAACATGATATTAAGAATAAGTTTGTTTTATCTTATATATTGTCTATATTATCAGTACCAGATTTTTTTCTACCAAAGTGTCTATACCTCCATACTCCATATTCAGTTGGTAGGCATTTTATTAGTCACTATTCAGAACAATGGCAGGTGTGGGCTTGTTTTCCCTATGACATGTTGCCAGCTGGATCCATTCAAAGCAGTGTTCTAGAACACTGCTTTGAATGAAAATACATTCTTAAAAACATAATCTATAAATAGACAGGTGCACTTGCTCTGTAAAAAGTATACTTACACACTGGGTTTAATCGATTTTAATGTTGTATATGAAATTCCCTCTATGCTGGCCCTGCTGGTCTGGTCTGTGAGAGTTGTGTCTTTCTTATTTGCTACCCTCTCTATTCGTCCCATCCCAGAATAGACAAAGACTTTGAGGATGATATGGAGTTCCTGCTGAAGGGGGTGACCGAGTTCAACATCACGGGCGGGGCGACTCCCTCTGAGGTCATGGTTCACGGGCCCCTGGCGTTCCCCATCGCCACAGACGATGCCGCCCGGGCCTTCTTCGCCGGCGCCTACTACGGGCAGGGGCGCATCATCGTCACCACCCACGAGGGCTACCTGGGCAACCAAAACCTGGTCCCGTTCCTGCTCAACGTCATTCGCTGGCTGGACGAGGGCCGCAATGGCGAGGTGGGCGTCCAGCCCCGGCTGACCGGCGCCCACGCCCTGCTCAGCACGTCGGGCCTGACCTGCACCAAGACCGACTTCCGGGACAACCTGAGCGTGTACGTGTGCACCTCGTACAGCGACCAGCAGGCCGCCGAAATCCAGGAGTTCGTGGCGGAGGGCGGGGGGCTCTTCATCGGCGGCCACGGCTGGAACTGGGCGCAGAAGAACCGGGGCCTCAACGTCCTGACCGACTACCCCGGCAACCGCATCCTGAACAAGCTGGGCTTCAGCATCCTGGGGAACACGCTGAGGCCGGGCACGTACAAGGCGCCGAACCCCGGCCACCTGGGCAACGAAGCCTACCGCTTCCGCGGCATGCTGAAGCAGATGGCCGGTCACGTGACCTCGGGCCAGGAGCTGAAGCCGCACGAGCTGAACAGCCTGCAGCGGCTGGGCGGCGACTGCACCTCCTACCTGCGCATGCGGGCGCACGACTGCCTCACCTACACCGGCGTCCTGGAGCTGCTCACAGACGTGGTGAAGACGGGCGGCGTGCCGCAGGTGGGCCAGGACTGCCCCGTCAAGAAGCCCATAGAGCACCTGCTCCTCAGCGTCGGCAGCGAGCTGTACAAGGCCACGCCCAACCCGGACGAGCTCCTGCCCTACATCATCAAGGACCAGCCCAACCTGCCCGTGATCCACAACGTCACGGTGAAGATCAGCGGCCAAGCCGCAGGTGGGCGCTCTGACCTTCTGACTCTCTGGCTCACAACCACAGCCACTTACAGGGGCCCTGAGACCCCAAAATTACAAAATGACTGTCGTAATAAATGTGATTCATTCATTAAAGGAGAACAGCTGAAGTGAAGGCACTGTGTCTATAGGAAAAGAGACCTTCAGTTCAGCAGCATGTCATTTGAAACCTAAAATAACGATCAAGAGATATCCAAACTATTTGTATTCATATCAATGATTTTTTTGGGGAAAACAGCACCCATAATGATAACAGCAATAATTTGAATACTGTCTACACTGACATTGGGTAGATTTGAATACAGATGCTGAGTTACACGGGACCTGACTATTCTCAAAACAAAAATCTTATTTCATGGTTTTTTTTTTTTTACACATGCCTCTCATTTTAAATCTTCCTTTGCGTGACACATCCATGCTCCTGTTCCCTGTTTTCCAGGTGGAGAGGAATGGAAGAGCACGGGCCTGTATCTTTCTCCCGGAATGAAGACATACATGTCTATCCCCCCTAAAATCGTCAAGAAAGGGTGGAAGGTAAGAGCACCCTTCGTTGCATGGCTTGTCTTTCTCTCCGCACAGAGTGGATAAGATCTGGAGGGTTTCGCGGGTATAGCGTAGCTGTGGGGAGGCATAAGCTATGTCATTAGCCGGCTATGACAGAGAGCTCATAGTGGGAGAATGCAAATGGCTTTGTCCCACCAGGGTGGGGTTCCTTTGGCCAGGGTATTACCACTCAATTACCGCTGCTTTAGTTCTCTCTGTGACACGCCAGCCCCCCACAAGTTCTCACCAGTGATAGATGTACCAGCCTAATGACTGTCCCCAACCATGGTTCCCACCAACCAGCGCCTGCCCCTGCCTGTGGTACTGTGAGCCCCGTAGGGTGTAAAATAGTCCCTGGCTCACCTGGTGAGTGCACCGTAGCACTCACACGCATGCATCAGCTGCAGCACTCCTTGCATGGCCGCATCAGGAGAGCGCGCGTGCGTCAGCTGCAGTGCTTCTCGCGCGGCTGCATTGGAGGAACGCGCACGCTGCAGCTGCATTGCTCCTTGCAGGAATGTCCTTGTCACGGGGGGGTAACTCGAAGGGCACGAACCAAAACGGAGAGGAAAAAAAGTGGGGATGTGGGAATTACGTGAGTGGAATTTTTAAAATAAAAAAGAGAATGCGTGGGCGCAGTCGCGGTTTTGAGGTCGGAAGCGCAGCGAGTCGAGGCGGCTTTAACGCGTGGACGCCGGCGGATGCGCAGGTGCAGATCGGCTGCCAGACGGACTACGTCGGCGGGGCGGCCGTGCTGAAGAGGGCCCCGGTGGTGCACGAGCGGTTCGACGTGGACGCGGAAATGATCGAGGTGTCCAACCTGTGGGGCGGCCTCATCTACCTGGTGACCCCGGCCAAGAGTGACGAGGGAGAGCTGGAGATCGTGGTGCAGAACGCCATCGCCGCTCCCTACTACAAATCCGGTGAGCCCCTGGCGTTTCACGGCGTGGGGGACAGGGACATATTTACACAGGATTTACATCAGGAACTTCCTGATGTCCTTTAGTTCAATATCCAAAACTCAAGTTCCTGTTTAAAAATTCTAAATTCTAAATGAAAATCTCCTTCCGAAAGGGCTATGGAAAAAACAAAGTATTGGGCAATGAAACAGGCTCAGCCGCCAACAGAAGCCCTCTCTCTCTCTCTCTGGCTAACTACGGCCCATTAAGTGAAAACCTATGAGCCTGCCAGCCACAGTTAGCACTGGCGTGGTTGGGTTTGATGCTGAAACATACGGTGTCATTTCACCGAAAGCCAGTGCTTTAGCGAAACTGCCACCCCACAGCTTTCTATGTTACTAAGATACTAAGTTACTATGGTTCCCGGAAATAGCAAAACAACACCGGTGGAAATTCCAGGGTCAGAAAGTTAAAAAATCCTCCCCAGTATTTTGTTCCAATCACCCGGGTTTGCTAATTAGCACAATTCTTCAGGGAGGAGGTAGAACTAATTAGAACTAATCAGCCGGCAGAGTTCATGGGTGGAAGAAAGACATGGCAGGGCTTTTACTTTCTGACCCCAAGACTTTGCACCTCTGCAAAAGAAATGCAGAACAAGCATTGCATTGATAGGGTAAGGAAATGCAACATGTTATTCTCTATAACAACTCTTATTTTATTTTTTAAATAGATTGTATCGAGCAGTCCTGCTTTCAAACAGTCTTAATCAGATTTAAAAATGTAATTCACGGTATACAAGAAAAACCCAAAAACAAAAACAAAGTACCACCCATCTCTAGTATTAGTAATTACTATTTGATGCTAATTACACACAGCTTTCAGTGTTCTATGAGAACTGCGTGGGACCCCTCTTTCCCCTGTGCCACCAGGGGAGACTACTGTGGAGGACTGGGTGAGGTACATCCGGGACGCCCCCGCCCCGTGGGCTGAGATGGAGTTTGAGAACATCATCATTACGATGCACTCGACGACTGTGAGGGGGGTGGACCAGCCCGACAAGGTGGCGGAGTTGTGGGACAGCATCATGAGGGCCGTGGCCGACCTGGCAGCCACGCCCCCCAAGTTTGCACGGAAGGAGCGCTACGTGGCCGACGTGCAAATCTCGCACGGTAAGTCGCCATGGTCACCGTCATAATCACAACACACAGTCTCACTGGCAACTTCTCCTTCGTCAGTGGTTCCCACACTGTGGGTCAGGACCATAGACTAGAAAAATACGGACAAAGTCACTGTGATGTCACCCATTGCCAATCCATGGGCTTGGTGAAAGGTGTTCTGAAGCGTTTGGAAGTGTAATTCGTGGGCACTGCCATGTTGCACATATTGGAGCCAGAGACTGCGCAGTAGGGACATGAAGTCCGGTCGTCCACCAAGTGTGTGAGATACAGTGACTCGGTGGTGACGCAAACTGTCCCTGATTCGTCCACAAAATATTACCATCTTGTCCAAATGGCACAATAATTTAACAAATCGGCATATGGGGAGGCATTAAACAAAGAAAAAACACCTATTGCGACTACTTTTTCTTGTGGAAAAAAATTATTAACTTATTTATTATTTATTTATTAGTATTAGTATTATTATTTATTAAGGGTAATTTATTAACGTATTTTTACCGTATTGTTACAATTGACTTACATTAAAACGTGCAACCTACACACAAAATTGATTGTAGATTTAATGAGGCAAACAAGAACCAGCAGATCTGGCACACCCTGTCTGTCATGCTTTGTTATTTGATTCATGTTTCAAGTATTCAAAGCCTCAAATATAAAAGGTAGGCCTATAGATGAGAAAGCTATTATTTTTAACTGAGCGGCTACCTGGTGAGTAGATATGGCGCTTCATTAAGAAGCTAATCCTCTGCAGTCTAGCCCTGGTTGCAGCTAAGTTCAAACTTAGATCAGGAGGCTGACACCAGAATCAGCATGGCTTCCTTCAACGGCAGCTTCCCTTGGCAACATGCTCAAGAAGGCTGAATCAGCTTCTATTTGACCCGTTTCGTTTTTATTAAATGCCCCGGTATACCCTCCAACCCGGACATCACAGTGGGAGCAATATTCCTGCTGCTCTAACCGCCAATTCTGAAGCTGCGATGGCCTGTCAGACCTGTCTCTCCTATACGAGGATTCAGTAGCTCTCTGGACTTGTGTTCTCTGCTTCATAACAACATGAGCAGGATGAAATGTATTGTTGTACAAAGGAGATGTGGCCGCGTTGCATTATGGGCTGGCGTGCACGCGGGAGGACCGGAGATCCTCTGCTTTAGCTGCTGCTCTGCACTTCAACGGCGGATTGGATTGCTGGGGTGAAACTAAAAGGGCCGTCCTGTTTCTGTTACATTATGTCAGCATAACCCTGGAATATTCGGTGCGAGGGAGCCAGTGCCATTGTTCACGCTGAATACAGGCCCAGCCTCAGTGGGCATGAATAGAAACTGCTTACTGTATCTTAGTCACTGAGCCATTGAGCGTCTGTGTGAGGAAGCACCGTCAGATCTGCTGTTTATTTGGCTGTGAGTGTACTTAATTAGACCTTTTGTTATTGCAAAGGGACAATGAACACTATTTAGCATAGAGTTCAAAAAGTGAACTTTAATGCATTGCACCAAAAACTGTTTAACTGAGTTAACTGTTAGACAGTTTACATCTGTAGTCTTAAAGGCATTTGCAGAGAGTGCAAGCCGTGGTACAAGTTGAGTGGCTGGATGTTAAAGGGTTTTAGTGGTAGGCCTAGTTGGTAATTTGAAGATTTTAAACTGCGTTTCTGCTGTGCTGTGATGTTGGATTAGAACAACTGATCACGTTAAGCCTCATTTGTTTCTGATCCTCTCACGTGGATGTCATTTGGCCACATGTAAATGCACAGCATGAGGAACTTCATGGAAATGGTACCTGTTTGATTATCCTGTTTCACTCTACCTGATGGGGGGGTTCTTGCTGGATTTTTCTCCAGAAATTTGCGGGATTGTCAATTACGTCAGGCGAAAGAAAACCGCTTGTCATAATTTACAGCATTACATTGTGAAAACGTTCTGCAGTTGATTTTTGTGACAGATTCAATTGATACGTTTTTTTTGTAAACGTAGACCCCTAGCAATGGCTACAGGGACAACATGAAGTCTTTTATCCCGTGAGAGAAGGATGTTCTAGTGCATTCCTCCCCTGACTGACTCTTTGAAGAGAAGGTCTTTTGGAATGTTTTTTTCAAAATTCTCAATGTTTCTAGAACTCCGTTGCTTTCAGTTACCAGCAATGATTGTTACATCAGCATTACAATGTTCAGTTAAGAACATTCTAACTGCATATATGTGATCTTACACCTTAGAGAAGTGTTTGAGCAGTGTCAGGACCCTAAATGGGTCACAGGAGTGTATCTGGAGGGTCCTGGAATGAGTCTGTAGTAGGCGATGCTAATGTGAGGGGCACTAAATTTCTCGTTTGGGTCCTGATACCAAAAAATTTGTGGAGCAGGGTGTTGCTAACCAGGCTGGAGGTACGTGGTTCCAGGGGTAGGCCTGAACATCTCCTGCTCCTCAAACGCTGCTCTGTTCCTGCTGTATGGGCCTCTCCACCTGACTAAGGTGGGGAAGACCCAGCAAGGCTGACTCCTCATTCTACCCAGTGCAGCCATTATTGCCTTTTCTGCCTCCCCTTTCTGCTGATATCGGTTGATTGATACCAGCCTCAGTATTGCATTTCTGTATTGCGCATCCCTACTTTAACCTGTGGAGGAATAGGTTTTTTGGAATGTTTTATCAAAATTCTACGGCCGGTGTTCTAGAACTCCATTGCTTTCATTTACCAGTAGTGATCGTTACATCAGTAGTAGAATGCTAAGGAAAGAACATTCTGATCACATATTTGTGATCTTACTCCTTAATGGGCTAAAGGTAAGGAGGGAAACTGACTGCGGAGGGTTTTTTTAACATCGCTGCTTCCCCCGTCCCGCAGGGTTCATGCACGCGGGATATCCCGTCATGATGCACTCCTCCTCGGCCCTTTCCCTGGTCAATCCCGAACTGGCCCGGTCGAACGGGATCTGGGGGGCCATCCACGAGCTGGGCCACAACCAGCAGCGCGGCGGCTGGGAGTTCCCGCCGCACACCACCGAGTGCACCTGCAACCTGTGGTCCATCTACGTGCACGAGACCGTGCTGGGCATGAACCGCGCCTCGGCGCACGGCGGCCTGTCGCCCGACGGCCGCAAGTGCCGCAAGGAGGCCTTCCAGAAAGACCCCAACCTGTCCAAGTGGAGCGTCTGGGTCGCGCTGGAGACGTACGTACAGGTGAGGAGCCGCGCGGGTGTGCCGTGATGGAGGCAGGTGAGGAGCCGTGCAGGTGTTCTGTGATGGAGGCAGGTGAGGAGGTGTACAGGTGTGCTGTGATGGAGGAAGGTGAGGAGGTGTGCAGACGTTGTGGGAGGCAGGTGAGGAGGTGTACAGGTGTGTCGTGATGGAGGAAGGTGAGGAGGTGTGCAGACGTTGTGGAGCAGTGAGGATGTACAGGTGTCGTGAGGAGGAGGTGAGAGGTGCAGATGTGTGGAGCAGGTGAGGAGGTGTACAGGTGTGTCGTGATGGAGGAAGGTGAGGAGGTGTGCAGACATGTTGTGGGAGGCAGGTGAGGAGGTGCACAGGTGTGTTGTGTGTGTTTAAAAGAAACAACATTTAAACAATAAATGATTGAATAATGAAAGTCAGTCAAATCTGCCTATTGTCTCTCTCTCTCTGTCTCTGTCCCTCTCAGCTCCAGGAAGAGTTTGGCTGGGATGCCTTCAAGAAGGTCTTCGCTGCCTACCAGACCATGAAGAACGTGCCCAGGGACAACCCAGGCAAGATGAACCTGTTTGCCGAGACCTTCTCCCGCACAGTCAACAAGAACCTGGCCCCCTTCTTCAAGGCCTGGGCCTGGCCCATCCTCCCCGCCACGGAGCAGAAACTGGCGGACCTTCCAGCATGGACCGACCACCCCATGAGCAAGTACGAGCCAATCCAGCGTTCAGATACAGGCTTGGGGCGGGGCTTGGGGTGGGACTGTTGTTGTTATTCGTTACGTTTTTATATTATTGTGTATAATAACATGTTTTGTGTATGTTATTACACAGAGTGGCGATGGAGTCATGCGTAACTGCAGAAGTGCTTTTGGACATTTATTCTGATTCTGATTTGAAAAATTGATTCTTAGAAAAAGTTACATATTTAAAAAGTCGCTCCACCGATGTATTTGTGGGGACGCGCACAGATCTGCTTCACAGAAACTGAGATTTCCTAAAAGTTCACTCGGAGCGAGAGAGTTTTGTAGCTGTCTGAGAATGATGAATTGCAATGGCTGTCTCCTTTGTTTAGGCCACCTTCCTGAAGAGATACCGGGGAGATACCAAGACGATTCTCTGCAGAAGAGGTCGACACCCAAAAGCTTATCGCTGGTTTTGGAGCACTGTGGACGGCTAGTGCTTGATTGCTCTTGTACTCTTGGACTCTGGACTCTTTTTTCCTCTGTGGTTTTTTTCCCTTTCATAGACTACTGCGCTACAAGACTTCATAAGAACTTCCCCTGTCTCAGCATATTTGCTTTTTAATCCATATTCCTGCTTTCTGAAATGTGCACTTATGCAATTTATACAGCAATTTACAATCATCCATTTTATTGCTGTGTGCTCAAATCATATTTGCACAGGCTGTTCCCTGTAACTTAGGATCATTTAAGATTAAATATTTCAAGATATGATTACTTGTTTTTATTCATCATGTTTATTTTTAATTTTTATTTCAGGCCAGAGATAATGTCCGTTTACTTAATTATGCGTATCTGAGAATTTAAAAATGTCGCTTTGCTCTCACTGGAAGGCAGAGCGTACAGTTAAGACCCGATCACTCTGATTACATTCCTGCACATCTCTGTGTGTTTTAGTAGGCGTTAGTAGGTGCTGGGTACAAGGTCATTCTTATTCTAAAGGAACTTATATGCCTAAGATCATAAGCGAAAGGCAACACGTTTCATTATCCCTAATTTAGTCTCTCCACCACATGAGATAAACCGTGTGTGTGTGTGTTCGTGTGTGCGTGCGTGTTTGTGCGTGTGTGTGCGTGTGTGCGTGCGTGCGTGTTTGTGCGTGTGTGTGTGTGTGTGCGTGCGTATGTGCGTGCGTGTTTGTGCGTGTGTGTGCGTGCGTGTGTACGTGTTCGTGTGTGTGCTTGTGTGTGTGTCCCATGGAGAAGCGCATTGTACCAAAATGCAAAGTTAAAAAGGTATTGAATTTGGCGTTTTGTTCCGAGTCGTGTGATTGTTCGAAGCTCACGGGCGGCACGCCCCGCCGACATGAACGCGCAGCCGAACGGCCGGCCTCTGCGACGCCGTGACTCTCTCATGACTCACTGAAACATCAGAGCCGTTTCTCAGGCGGAACAAACGAAATGCCTCGCGCTCACACCCACAGACAGTAAAATTACTCTGCTGTGTAATTAGTCCTGCTTCTCCTCCAGGGATGGGTTCACTTAAGGGACTCGCGCTTCCTATTTATGGCCGCAAACACCCGAACAAGAAGCAGCATGGGCGGGCTTCGCAGGCCAAGTCTCTCTCAAATGGGCTGCAGTCGACTCATTCAGCTCTTGACGTCATGCTACTTCACATCCCCTCTTGATTTGTTTTCGATAACGCTATTTTTCTCCCTTCATGCATTCTATTCTAACTTCCCTTCCTAAGGTAAGGCGTTCTGTGTATTTAATGGGCCTACACTAGCGCCCTGGCTAACATTTCCAGTTCTGTCTCATTGACGTGGAGTATCTTCAGCCCTCTGTGTCTGTGGGGCGTGTCTGACTTCCCTTTTGTAATTTACAGTAATCCTCTAAGCTCTGTAGTCTGCTGAAAGTGTACACAGCAGTGACAGCAGAACTCCAAGATGTTCAGTACTCTGTTCCTAATTTCTAAATGTTGTCTATCCACTCGAACTAACCTCTTTCAGTCGCAGTATCAAAAGCCTAAGACAACCTAGCACAGAAGCTACAAAGGTAACAGAGATATGTGAAATGGCACCAGACACCACATGAACGGTGAGTTAACTGCGTGGTGTCCGTTTGGGTTGAGGTGGCCATGGTCATCGCTGGAGCTAGCGTAGTCCATGGAGTCCATGCACACACCCTGTTCCTCGCCCAGATAGATGCCTGGCTGGTCCTTTCATCAGCTAGGGTTCCTACTGCACCTCTGCACACCAGGCCTGGTCCACAAGCTGCTGCATAGCACTGCGGTCAGGTGTGTGTGTGTGTGTGTGTGTGTTTGTGCGTGTGTGTATGTGTGTGTGTGTGCGTGTGTTATGTGTTTGTGCACGCGTGCGAGCGTTTGTCTGAACACGCACGTCTCTGCACTTGTGAGATGGCGTGTGGTAATCAGCGAAAGACTGAGCACATTTCTAAAGATAAACGTGCATCTTGCTGGTGTTGCATCCACCATCTGTGCCTTGCGTCACTTCGCATCTGCATATGTATGAAGAAAATCCTCATTAAAAGAATCATTTCACAAGTTGAATTCTTAAAAAATGTGAGAGACGTGTTGTCCCTAAGCATAATTTCAAGTGAAATTAATGCTGTACAGTAAAGGTTTAGCGTGTTTTCCCTTTTTTCACACATATCTAAACATACTTTATTTTATATTTATATATAAACACCTATGTCCACTTTCTTTTAATACACATGTCTATCCTTTCTCTCCTTTTAACCCCTTTCACAACCCTCCGTCAGTCTCTCTATGCTGTCTAATATTAAGTAATTAAATTAATTTTAATTAAATTTCCTCTACGTAATCAAATTTTTAAAAAATACTACTTCGAAAAGACTAAAATACTATAAATTACATTTTTTATTGTTTGGAGTGTTACCCAAAGACAATTCATTAGCTTTTTGAAAGTATTTGGTTCCCATAGAAGCCGTTGACATGCTTTTATCTATGAATCTGTTACTGGGAGTTTTTCAGTTGGTGTTCAAACGCACAAGCTGAAAGGAGTGTGCTGCTGCGTGGGGCTGAGCAGCGGAAGTAAGCTGGGAGGAAGACCGCGGAGTCCTCCTCTGTGCTCACCTGCAGCTCCACAAACCGGCGCCCCTCCCATCCGCCCCCGCCCCCGCCCCCGCCCCTGGCTCGAAAGCGGTTGCGGAGCAGCTGATTTTGGGAGTCTCGGCGCAGGTGGTGCCGGGCGTGACCGCGCCCCATTCCAGCGATGCACGGTTATACGATGTAGTCCAGCCACTTTCAGAAACTGAGCACCGCCTCTCCCCTTAATAGAGGACAGGTGTGCCAAGACAAGGAAGCGCTACCCTTGCCAAGGCCTGCATCTCAGCCAATGGGAATTCAGAGAACCAGTTTGGCAGAATTCTGAACACTTTACCTGTAGCACACGGTTCCATAGCAGAGTCAGGACCTTTGGCTGGTCCTCTCCTTATATGGCTTCATGCTTTACCTTTGTATGTTATGTGTGTAAAATGTGTATAAAATGTGTGTGAGAGTGTAAATGTTTGTATATCCTGTGTGCATATTTGAATGTGTACATGTGTATTTCTGTGGTGTTTTTCTCCTCTTTGGCATTTCAGAGTTAATTTAAATATATATTTCCTTCATATACACCGTGTGTTAGGGGATTTTCTGTCCCAAGTGAAATCTATTTAGTGCATATCCCATACATACACATCCACTTTTTTCATATAGCATTTTGTTTGATCTATTGGCTGCCAGCAAAACCATTCCCTTTAACTGAAAAAATAATTTGTAGCATATGCACTGGAGGGAAAATGATCTACCGATAAAAAAAAGCTTGTAATTGCTTTTGGGTTTAGCCAGTTAATCCAGGATTTTAATTTTGCTCATTTAAAAGAGAACTAGAGGGCTCAATACAACACAGAGTAGCACGGGTGTAAAACCAACAGTGTAGCCTGGCTCTTTGTGCTTTTCTAAACCTAAACAGCATACCTGGAATTACACTTCACCAGTGTGACTGATAATTTGTGATAGACGTGACGTGAATTTGAAGGCCTACAACGACAACTGTAGCGATTGTGCTGTGAAGACACGCACCAGCACGGTGAATACTTTCTTACCTAAGCCAAGCTAGCACCACTGAACCAGAATCAGCCGTTTCGACAGCCGGGTGAACCGCAACCATTTTGTGCGAACAGCTGGAACTCCAACAAAGGCAGCGCTCAGAGGGGGTTATCTGTCTACAGCATCTCAGTGGCGTCTTCCATAGAGAGGAGCGCAACCATTAGCATCATTCCAGCAAGTACTTCATTAACGTGCTCCACGGGGCATCTCGCAAAGGCTGTGCACACAACCTCGTGGGACGTAGTGCGGGGGACTCGTTTTGGTGGAAAGAGGATTTTGGCATTGATTGTGACCTTTATTGTTTCCCGGCATTTCTCTACAACGTTTAGTATTTACGGAGATGCGTCTCACGAGGTTAACTGCAGGATTTTTTACCCTCTGTTGGCTTGTATTTGCTTTTAATTTTCCGCCTCAGAAACCAGCTTTACGTCTGGGGAAAAAAAAAGCACGGCCACTAGGTGGCGGTGTCCACTCAGTGTTCGCATAAAAGGCAAGCCCATGTCAAAAGGCACAGTGTCCCTCTCTCACATGGAGTAACTATCAGCTGTAAGCACCTGGGACTGTTCTGCCTCTCTGGTGACAGAGGAGCCGTCAGTCTCAGTGCTATTAACTTTTCCTTTCGGTGGAAGGACCCGTGCCCGGTAGGTGACATATTGCTGCGTCCCCGGGGCTCATGACCTGCAAACAACCGTGTCTTCTGGGTAAAGTGAACGCGCGATCCCTTGTGGTAAAAATGCACCGCCGCTGTCTGCGTCACCATTGGTCAGTTGGGCTGGAAGCTCTACCCTCACAATGGTAGAACCGGCAAAAAAAAAAAAACCCCAGAAAGAACCGCAGTTGCTGTCGCGATCCGACAAGGTGAGAGCTGCAGTGCCACGACAGACACCTCAGGAGGACGCCGGGGTTCGAGCAGCCCCTCCCTAAAAAGGAGGGAACGTGGAATATCTTATCGTACACGATGGCGCTAATGACGCCGTGTGACTGAGAGGTGGCATCACGCTCGCCGACGGAGACCAGCTGTTACCTCAGAGTCTGCCTTCAGAGGCGGAGACGAAGAACTCCGCAGAAAAGCAGACGCGTGAATGCGCTGGACCGGTGGTGATGCAAGATTACGGCAGACCATCTTCCTGTTCTCAAAACAAGGGCAGAAATATGGCATTTCAAAACTGTTAGTTTTTAAAAAAAATAATGACAATAATTCTTTGAACAAATAAAGGTAATATTTCGGGAAGGTTATAGCTTATATGTTCATTCCGTTAGGCCACATCTTACGCCTCAGAGTCCCACTTGTAGGCACCAGAGCCAGAGACCGGCGCTGTAACCAAGGCTGTGTTTTTACAGTCCACCCAAGATGGAGTGTTCATGGCGAACTGCAGTCTGGCATCTTGTTAGCAGTAAATAAAATGTGACAGATGTGCTCTGTGATTCATCCCTGCAAATTCTATGGCAATTTATTTCATTTCTCCCAACACAGAGGGTGGGGGGGTGGATGGGGGGGGGGGGTTTGAAAAATTGGTCTTGGTGTCAAGTGCCCCAGGGGAATTGTGGGGGATTGCGGGAGCGTTGTGGTCACTCTGGCCAAACAGACCCAGGTTCCCCTGCGCTTCTGAGTGCTGTCCGGATCAGGGAGGTTACGACTCTTATGTTTTAATACAGCTCTTACATAGCAGCTGGAGGAGGAGGGGGAGACGGAAGCCTAGCGGTTGCTGCTAAAAATCAAGGCGCTAACCTTGCCAGAGATGCCCTTTCTGGCCTTCAGAAGGCCTGCATGGTCACCATGGCGTCAAAGTGCAGAATTCACCAGCAGCTCCTGGACAATTCTCATCTCTCCCGTGATACCACCCCATGCCCCTGCATTGCATGGGGCTCCTGCACAGACACAACTCCAATCTCTACGCATTTCATATTTATTCTTATATTTTCAAATATATTTATTTATGATTCCACATCCCTTGCCCCCGCCCCACTCCACCCCCCCACCAACACCACCACCCACAACCCCCTCCCAAAATCCATTACTGTAATCCATCACGCCGGCATCCTCCGCTACACAAACAGCACAGTCGCCATGGCAACCGACTCCAGCCCGGCTATGCGCATCTCTATCTCCTCTCCGATTGGCTGGCAGCCGGGTAGTCTGAGTCTGTCTGGGAGATGTGGTAATTGGCTTGGATTCTCCAATTATCCAACCCCCCCTTTCCCCTCCCATATCTACAGTAGGGAAGAGGGGGCAGCTGGGGTCAGGTTAATGAACTCAAGGGGGAGGGGGGGGGGGTGGTATATGCATTTTGGGGAAGGGGGAGTCAGCACATGTGGATCTCAGGGGAATGAAACGGTATGGGTAAGGAGGAGGTGTACGCCCAAGCACTACTAAAAATGCATTCTACAAAAAAAGAGGGAAAAAACACAATTGTGAGCATCTGTGCTATTGCATTGTTAAAACAACTGAAAAATGGTGGGTCCCACAAGCTGTTATAGTCCTGAATATATTTCCATATTTAAAAAAATATATGTGTGTGTGTTCATATATATATACATATATATATATATATATATATATATATATATATATATATATTGCTTTCCAAAAAATTCTGTACACGAGTACACATTCTGTACATGTGTGTAAGTGTGTGTGTGTGTGTGTGCAAGCGTGCAAAATCCTTCCCTATAAATTGATGCTAATCACTAACTCCCACACTACATTCCTCTGTCCCCATGTCTCCCACTGGAAGTGGACCCACAATCCAAGCGTTTCATGGCCCATATGTTCCCACCATCGGTCACCTCTCTTCAGCCCCCCCCCCCCCCCCCCCCCCCCCCCCCCGGTGGGCTCAGTCCCTGGAACAGCTGACACAGCCGTAATCCTGACCCCTGACCACTCAGAGAGAGAGCCAGAAACTGATCCAGGTCCGCTGCTTAGGGGGGGGGGTACCATCCTGGCAGCGTGGAGCAGCAAACGTTTTCCTTGGCAGCTATTAGTAGGCCCCACGGCTGCTGGCAGCGACGCTCATTAGCACAGTCTGGGTTTGAACCCTGAAGGCCGCACCAAACGTGTGTGTGTAAAATCGGACCCATTCTGACGAACAGGCGAGACACACACACACGTTATTCTTTTATCGAGTTTGTTCCACCGTTCACTCCGGCTGGACAATATGGCGACCGTGCCGTACTTTCTCAAAGAATACTCAGAAATGTAGCTGGTTTATGAGAACTATCGGACACAAAAAATAAGCGTCTAGGACGTATTTTCTCTGCTCTCCCACAAAGACGACGTTCTACACGGGGAAGAGGAGTAACAACTTTTATTTCTAATTTTTTGGAATGGAAGGGCCGCAGAAAGAAAAGAAGGAGAAAGAGAATCAGCTGAAAAAATGGTGCATTTTACCTTGGGTAAAAAAGAAGATGGATTTACATTTGATGATGATAATGGTGACAGTTACTCATTTGCAGTTGTCATTTCAAAGCATTCCCAGACAGGAGAAAATAATAAAGTCCAACCAAAAAAAGAAATAAAATTCTGAGAGAGACTTCATCCCTCGGGCAGAACACAAGTTCACTTTTTTCCAATTTTCCAACGAACAGTTACAAGAAAGGAAAATGCACACACGCTCACACAGGAATTTACTCTTTTTTTTCTTTAAAAAGTGCAAGCAAGATCACGGCACAATAATATACAAGAAGATCAACTCCACTTTTGCTGAAGACTGGGCATATGTGCCTGGTAGGACCCCCCCCCCCCAAATTTATAAACCGTGGGGGGGTTTGAGACAAAGAGGGGGCCCTGATCAGAGAAAGAGAAAGACTGAGACAAAATGAGGCAAGAGAACAAGTGAAATTTGACATAAATGACCAGTCGACTGATCCTCCCCGGAAACAAGATGCATCTGAACTCGGGCCCTAAGTCCAGTATCATACCCACTGCCTTCACAACAGTGCTTCCTCCATGCCCCGCCCCCGCAGAATCCAACCAATAACATTCTGGTTTGGAGGTCTATCAATCAGCTCTCCTCCCCCCAATACACTTTGGCGCATGCAAAACAGATATCAGCCTCAAACAGATGGACAACTTCAGCCTTTCCAGAAAATGCCTTTGCCAAAAAAAAAAAAAAAATGCCAAGGGAGAAAAAAAAAAAAAAAGTGAGAGAATCCCCTGGGAAGGAGGAGGAAAGATGCTTTGGCTCTCCTGGGCTGCCAGAGACAGATCTGAGGCACGGAGAAAGGGCTCGAAAAAAGAGGAGGGGTCTCCGCCCCAACGTCCCCATCGCCTCCTTCATCGCTCGCGCGCAGTCTTCGGCTTCCGCACATTCTCAAAGGTCCTGGGCTTCGGGGCTCCGCGCGTACGGGCGTCAGTATGCGTGTGCATGGCGAGCGGGCCGGGCGGACGCAGGAGGACGATGGGACTGACACGCCCGGCCACTGCCGGTCTGTCCCGGGACAGCGCTCGAGAGCCCTCTCGGCACCCGCCGAGCTGGTGACGCCGTCCCGCCAAAACTGAGAGGCAGGGGAGCCGGCCCGGATGTGACCCTTTACATAACCGGATAACCGAAAACGCATGGATGCACCCACCTACACACAAGCGCGCGCTCGAGCACACGAGGCCAGTGCGTTACACAGTAAAACGTCAGAGCACGGGGCGACATAGCTCAGGAGGTAAGAGCGGTTGTCTAGCAGTCAGAAGGTTGCCGGTTCGATCCCCACTCTGGGCGTGTCAAAGTGTCCATGAGCAAGACTGGTGAATGAGAGGCATCAATTGTAAAGCGCTTTGGATAAAAAGCGCTATATAAATGCAGCCCAATTACCGTTTAGCACGTACGAGTCTGACGGAAACAGAGACGTTTTACTGTGTACGCGCGTGGCCGTCAGTGCACCCTCCTGCAGATCTCTCCTGCGAACTGGAGGTTGAGGCAGGGAAGACGTAGGCTTCTGGGCTGGGGTGCAGCCTGTCAGCAGGGCAGAACAGGCCTGGATTTCTGAGAAAGGCCGGAGGACGGGGCACCATTACAATCACATTTCAAATCAGCAGTGATGTTTCAGAAAAGTTCCTTATTTCATTTCTTTTTTTTTTGAGAATTCGTGTCCGTTTGGGTCATTCTGAGTTCATGCGCTGTGGTTGGCCTGCTTGGTAAACTGACCAAACGACTGAAATAGTCCTTGTGCAGATTGCTCATGTAACCTTGGATATCTTGGGGAGGTCTCTGGTACCCCAGAATGCAGTGTGCATGTTTTTTTAAAAAGATGAGCTCCAGGTACATTTCTTGTTTCTTTCTTTCATCTCTCATTGCCTCAAAAAAAAAAGAATAAAATTAACGACAAAATAAAATCTATTTGCTACAAAAATGTTTACAGCGCATTTAGTGTCACATTCTTCCTGTGCAAAATGTTCAAAGTACGAAACAATAGAAATAATTTTGAGAGGGGAAAGACAGGCAGTGAGTGGGGATCAGCAAGGAAAACAGGAAACGCCAGGAGAGAGAGCGAATCCATCACCTTCATATCTGCAGTTCTGCTCCTTCTCCAGACCAATCAATTCACTTTAAATGAACATCATATTTGTTCTCAAGTCCAATTCCAGGTCCAATTCACTGCCATTTATAACCAGACACACACACACACACACACACAAGCACACACACACACACACACACACACGCAAGCACACACACAAAACACATACACACACAAGCACGCACACACACACACACACGCAAGCACACACACGCAGAAATACACACCTTTAACAGTAAGGAAGGAACTGAACTTCAGCTTAAATCTGATTACATTATCAAACTAAATATATAAGGAACAGATTTGAGATATATAAAAGCAGGTCTTACCAGCAGGTCAAAACTATGTCTGCTACCATTTATGTGATTGCGCGCTCATACCGAGGAATATGCAGTAAAATTGCAATATTCAGTACAATATATACATGCAATCACACACAAATAGCAAACACTGACATATGTTTCAATTTATGACACATGTATTTTAATGTATATCAGAATATCCAGATGTTCCTTATATATTTGGTGGCTGTGAAGATGCAGAATACGGACACAAAATGGAGCTTCTGTTTCTGAGACTCTAAGAGGTCCCAGTAACAGCAATCTTCACCCCACTCACTCCTAAATTAGGAGAAAGACGCAAAGAAGGATCGACCGATTCAATCTGATTAATCTCTTTGGATGGAACAAATGCATGTGGTTCAGGATAGTCCTTTCAGGCAGGTCAAAAACAATCAGACTTTGGGTTAAAAACAGACTTGTTTCAGTGCAAGCTCGCAAACACACATGCTGGCTTCCCAATAATACTCTTCTGGCTTTAGTTGACTTTTTAATAGCGCATTTAAATTACATGTCCTAGCACGCGAAGCAGTCTGGCAGACATTAATGAGCTCATTCTACTATTATTATTATCTTTTTTCCTTTCGTTTTTTCTTTTTTTATTTTTTTTTTTACAAAAATGGATATTCCCTCAAAATGTCTTGGAAGAAATACTGCACAAGCTAGCATAAACTTTGTCATTGTGGCAAACCAACAAAACTATGCGAACATAGCGGTATTGTTTGTAGAAAAAATACATGAATGGAAATAATGGAATTATTTCTGTTGTTAAAATTCCGGTTCTTGCAGAATACTCTGCCCACTCCCACCCCAAACAGCCCCTCCCCCTAGGCCCCCTAATTCTGGCTCAGCACCTGGTCAGCTACAATTTCCTTTTTTCAAAAGCGTTTAAGAACACACCCGAAGACACAAACGTCTCCGGAGCGGGTTACGAACTCGTTATTGCGAATTAAGTGTGCTTTTTTTCTATTTTCATCTTCAAAATATCTTTACAAAAAATTAAAACAATGACACATAACACCATGCAGAGAAAACCAGAAAAAACCAAAAGAAAAATTGGAAAAAAAAAAAAGAAAGAAAGAATTAAGACCACTGTTTTTCAAACGGGGCCCACACAGATAAAAATCTGCATTGTTCACATATATACATCCACACCCTCGCATACGCACACACAAAATAAAAGCATATCCAAGCCCCATCCAAGTCACAGCAAGTCCGATATTGGCTTTTTTGTTGTTGTTGTTTTTGAACACGGTGGTTTATGATACAGTCTGGCGTTAATCTTTCCTCGCTCACGTCATCCCACTTTCCACTGAGGCGTTCGCTCGATTACCTTTGGGTCCCAGCGTTAAAAAAAGGCCGGGCCATCGTTTGCGAGTTTAACAAAAACACGGCCTCGTTCGACCGGAGGCCGGTGAAGGACGGCGGACAGCATCAAAAGGGAAACGCCGCCCGGGTGATTCGCCCGCGCCGGCATCTGCCCCCACCCGCCCGCTCCGCTACTGTGGCATCCATTTTTGGGGTTAACTTTGTGATGGGGCACCTAAACCTGCCCCCCTCCCCTCCCCTCCCCCACACACCCTCCCTCCCTGCAATTTACAGCGAGCGAGAGCGTCCTCGCGCCGAGCGGCCGCCGGAGACGGCGGGAAAAGCTAGCGCCTCTCAGAAGCTAGCGCGAGGCGCTCTCGCTCAGTCAGCAGAACTCTGCCCCCCTTCCCTCCCCGCGCAACCTCGACGCAGCTTTCGCCCCGGCGGGGGGGGGAGCGGGGGGAGCGGCACTCGCGGAGCCGCGCGGGTGAAGAGGGGCCCCCTTCAGAGCCCGCCGGGGCTCTCCTCTGGAGGGCCCTCCTGCGCTCAGCGCTAAAGGCCTGCTGGCTAATGGAGTGCAGAGGGCAAGAGCGCCGCCGCCGCCGCGCGCGGGGGTCTCCACCGCCTGGTCTCCAGCGCCCGCACTCCGCCACGGGTCTCAGAGCTCTTTGGATGGGGGGAGGGGGGGAGGTGGGGGGAGCGCACGGAGCACCGCCGCGATCGGGGAAAAAGCTGCGTCACCTTGAAAGCGATCCCTTCCTGCTCAGAGAGGCCACCTGCGGCAGATTTGGGGGATTTTCCCATCTCTGACTGTAAAGGATGGAGGCGAGGGAGCCTTAGCAGGGTGTAGTATGCGGGGGTGGGCCTGGGTGGGAAGGGAGCGAGGCCGGGCCGGGCCGGGCCGGGGCAGGGCGGGGCTTGGGCGGGGCGGGGCGGGGCGGGGCGGAGCTTAGGTCAGGGTGATGTAGGCCGACGCCTTCTCTTTCAGCTGCCGCAGACACAGATGGCAACTCCAGCTCCCTGCAAGAAGAAGAGACTCAGTTTGGTACACAGTGCAAAAGGCTTATAATTTTAGGGAAAGAATCTGCCTTAGCTTTGGCCAGCTCACTACAGTTGGGGTTAATTCCCATTTCAGTTGAGGAATTTAGAGGAGCTTCACCTGAAAGAGCTGGACAGGCAGCGCCAAAACACACAGGTTGTTCAGCTAGCGCTTACGCCAAGCCGTGGACATCGGTTACAGTCCGAAATCTGAATACACATCACGCATCACCAGTCACCGGAGCTTTGGGCAGCTTACTGACAAGTATGTAGATTATGTTTGTAGCTAGCTAGTCACTACTTAGTTTAAATAGCCAGCAGGACAGAATAGTGTTTAGATGACAGATCTAGATACCTTAATAGTGTCTAGATACGTAGACAGCAAGCAAACAAGTAGTCTAGCCAGTTACCAACCAATCATTAATGCTACATTTGAAATGATTTGCACAGGTCTTCAGTAGCTAGCTTTTAGCCTAATTGGATCAGTGTCTAATTATGCAAAATGTAGAAATTGTAGAAAGTTAGCTGGTGTCACCTCATAAAACTATATTAGTTTAATTGTAAGTTTAATTATTGAGAGTTATCCTTTTTCTTTCATGGAAATGATTAATCTCTTTAATTAAACAATCTAATAGCACTCTTCAATCTAACAGTTCTCTTCATCTCTGCTACAAAGGTATTCATCAAATCAGAGAAGTGCAATTTGGGATATGCTGAGATAGCATTTATAAGGTTGATGAAAATGTACATAATTGACATGCCCTTATATAGAATGAGCACCTCCCAGTGAAGTCCAGTCCATAGCTAGCAAAACTAAAAAAGCTCACAAGGAATTGTGGGCATCACAGCAAATCAAAGAGGTATGTTTCAAACACAGAATTCTGCAAGTAAAAAATCTCAAAAACGATCTGCACAACCTACGTTGAAAGAAAAATAATTTTTTTCTCATTCTCAGAGGAGTCAAAAAAAAAACCAACAATAATCAAATGCTTAAAGTTCCCCCTTTAAAAAAACAGGCACTCTCCAAACATTTCCTCTGAGACTGGCTAGTTTAGTAGAAGATTCAACCCATTTGAAATAAAAAAATTCTACATTCTTACAATTAACTGAGTTGTGCCATGGCACCTCCGTCACAACGAAAGAGAGATTTGAACCCGTGGCCTTCAGGCCCCAACACTTACCTTCTGGAGGCTCAGCCATTGGGGGGCTCAAGCAGTACATGTGGTATCCTCTGTCACAATCATCGCAGAACAGCAGCTGATCCTGCAGGCAGACAAGCACGTGCAAAAGGATTCATCTCACATCCTGGAAAGCGGAAATCTGTGAGAGAAAAACTTCAATGGGACGCGCCGCGCGCTGAATGGAGCGGTTCGGCGGCGCGCGTGTCTGAAAACGAGCGGACGCGTGGGGAAGAACCCATTCACCGCGGCGCAGCGTGGAGCCGGGTTTGTGTTCGGAAGACGCATTATGTGCTCGCACGCGCTCACGTGGTCCGCTCTCTCTCTCTCATCAATAATAAACCGCGCCTTCCGTTCCCTTCGTCCCAGCTCAAAAATACCCTGGTTCTATTCAGGCTGCTGCTCGCACTTCTAAACAAATTTTTTTTTTACAGCCTTTCATTCCATTTTCTTCTGTACGGCCGAATTTGGAAGCGACGTGCTCCACCCGCGCAGGAGGCCAAGAGGAAGCGTGGCGGAAACGTGCGCGGGCAGCAGACGCTTCTGTCCAGTCTGCAATCTGCCGGCTGAGCGGCGCATTTATTTATTTATTTATTTATTTACTCGCCTATTTCAAAGGGACAGTGCAAAACCACTGGGCTGTCCCAGAATCCGTTACTGGGCTGAATCTCGTCTGTTTCCCCTGACAGCTGGAGGACCAGAGGTGGGAGGCTCAGAAATTAGCAGTCCTCCTTTGTTCCAATCACCTGGATGTGCTAATCAGCACAATTCCTCAACCAGGAGGTAGAGCTCATTAGTGAAATCAACTGGCTGAATTAACGGGTGGAAGAAACACATGGCAGAACTTTTACTTCCTGGCCCCCCCTCCTGGCTGGCTGTAGGTAGGTCCCCGCACATTCGAGTGCACAGAGGGGTCGCTAGTTTTGTACAGTTTATCCCGGTCTGGAAACAGGGAGAGGACCAGGACGCAAATGCGCAGGACTCGGCTTGTGTGTCTGTACTGAATGACCTGTCTGCTTCCTAAGCTCAGCCACTTCACTTTTCTCATTCATTATTCCATCCTCAAATGCAAAGTGAGTAATGGGTACGGACCCGGGAAGAGGCTGCATGCAGTGATGCCGACAATGAAAACAACTTAGGAGTGGTGGGAGGGGGTGGGTCAACAGCTGGGTGCTAGACCCCGTAACTGAAATCTAGTACAATATCTAGCAGCAGTGTAGTATAAAGGTTTAGGGACTGGCCTTGTAACCTGAAGGCTTCAGGTTCAATTCCCACGTAGCTTGAGGAAGGTGCTTAACCTCCATTGCTTCAATATACAGTATATAAAGCGGTATACATGGATATATACTGGAAATGAGCATCTGAATACTTTTAATGCAAAATGCCAACACTGCCTCAACACTGACATGATATGGGTGTATCCCCCCAAAGCTTATATTAGCCTTTTAAAATCTCAGAATGAAAAAATTAAAAAAAACTTTTTACAGATTAATGGATTCTATGTCAGTTTTCAAACAGCTGAAAGTGAGAAGATAGAAAATGGGTAAGTAAGGCTTGGGTGTAGATGTGAGGAAAGGGCTGGTCAGGTGGGGCTGTGGTTCTGGGGAGGGCGGAAGATAGCAGAAGCAGGACTGATGGATGAGTGCTGTGGAGGGGAGGTGCGGCGACAAGGTATGTGAGGGAACCAATGGGCACGTCGGATAGGAGCTTTGCAGGCGGTTGTGCACCAATGGCTTTGCGGGAGGTGGGCGGGGCTGCGACGGAGGGGGGCGGGCTCTCACATCGTTCTCAGACGTGCCGCAGAGGCTGCAGGACTTGCACTCGATGCACTGCCAGCGGTAAGTGCGCACGGCCGCCGTCATGTTCACCGTGAACTGCAGGCAGGAGGGGTGGCCTGCGGACACACGGGGGGGGGGGGCGAGGGGGGGGGACACGCGGTCACCCTTACGGTCAACACCACCAGGAACATTAGACCATGAACGTACAAAACACAAGCAAAATAAGGTTAATCATCATCATTATTATTATTATTATTATTATTATTATTATTATTATTATTGTTATTATTATCAGTAGTAGTAGTAGTAATAGTAGTAGTATAATTCTAATAATTCTATTAGTATAATTATAATTTTTATACTTATAATAATAATAATTATTATTATTATTATTATTATTAGTAGTAGTATAATTATACTAATTATTATTATTATTATCATTATTATTATTATTATTATTATTGTTATTATTATTAATAATAATAAACCAGGAAGCCCCTGGATATTAAAAAAATGTTTTTCTTGGAAGACCTGGTCAAGACAGCAACAACATACAATATAGAGAAAACACACAGCAACACTCTAACACGCATATAGCCTAGCTGCATATCGCCCCGTCTAACCAGGTAGGTGCTGCACTTTAGAGATGGCTTTATGGCTGACTATAAAACACTTCTGAGACCCATGAAAGGTTCAATATAAATGCAGTTCGTTCATTAGTTTACTCATTTATCATCATCATCATCATCATCATCACTCCTAGTAGCCCCCACTCTGCACTTCTGCTAAAGTATCATCACTACCACTCCTCCATCGTTACTAACGATCTTCATCAACGTTACTAAGACTCATCATTGAGTACTCGTCATTACTCACCGTCTTCATCATCACTGCTGTCGCTCTACTCGTTATCAGCTTCAGGATTACGATCATCTACCAAGGTTACCATTCCTACCCTCCTCATCATCATCTACATCCATTTTGTTTTCAGACTTGGTCCTGCCACATAACTTTGCCATACAGCACATTGCAGAAAATCAAAGTATACGTTGACTGATGTGTCTTGAGATGGATATGGGACATTTAATCTTCATGGCATGCTATAGCCATTTCTCCCATAATTGCCTTAAAAGGGTAATTTAATATGCAGTACATTAAAAGTATCAACTTAAGACTATTTAATAGCTTGTTACAATTCAGAGGTTACAATTATGGCTGGAATGAAAGCCACTATACACATGATTCCCCATGAACCAAAAATGTCTGTTTTACCCAACCACACTTATTACCATCATCATCATCATCATCATCACCACCATCATCTTCATCACTAGCTTTAGTCAAAGTCCTGATTGGGTATCCTCTGCTCTCCCCTGGGCAGGAAGCCCTACCTGACCGCCCGCAGTCCGCACAGGAAATGAGGTCTTCAGGACAGCCGGTCTTCTTGGAGCCCCCCAGGCAGAAGTCACAGTAGCCATTGGGAATGACAGACCCATCGGGAGCTTTTTTGGCTGAAAAAGAGGCAGGGGTGCATTAAGGGACTGTGTGTGTGCGTGTGTGTGTGTGTGTGTGTGTGTTGCTTATCGTACTGGGATGTTTGTTATCACTTTGAAATTAACTGAGGAAAAAAAAGGACATCCCAATCACACAAGAAACAACTGGAAGAGGTGGAAAAGGGAGGAATGTGGCACGATTTCCTGAGCGGAACCGGATTGGCACATCGGGCCAGAAACTCTGAACACACTATGGAAACTCCGCCAGTGGGCCTTGAAGTGGAGGAGACACTAGTCTGTGCTCTGCAGGAGAGAGAGAGAGCAGATGAGCGTAAAGTGTGCGAGACAGAGAGAGAGGAAAGGAATGAGACAGAGAAGCAGAGACAGATGAAGAGCAAGAGAAAAAAGGAAAAAGGAGATCCGACGCCAGACCGGAGCGTGACTGTAAAGCGAGTCCCAGCTGGATAGGGAACCTCCCTCCCACCCATATGTTTGTTTTGGAAAAGCAAGCAGGCCCCGCCGCAGCCTGGGACTTTCCTGCTTGCGTTCAGCCGGGGAAGCGCTGGGGAGGATGGGACCGGGGAGCTCCACTGGGAGGCCTTAAGGTCTGTTCAATATTGTCACAGGAGCAGAGCGAGCCTTAGGGGACCACGCGTGTGATGCCAGAACCGCTGCGCATTGGGGCAGACGCCTGTGATACAGCCATCAGCTGTCCTCACATCCTCCTGGGACGCAGCAGAAAAAGGGGTATTTTAATTTCTTTGACTTGATACAAGTGTCTTGGATGACAAAGCATTTTGCAGTGAAAATGTTTCCAGGCATATTATTTGTTTTATTATTTTTTTTATTGACCGTCCTTTGTAGTGTAGGTTTCAGCATAGTAGAATATGTCCCCGACAGGAATGTAAATGAATTTCCGAGTCTTAGGAGGTTAACACTGTGGGTGGAGGGATTCATTCACTTCTCAGATTTACGCTGGAAACACAGTCAACGGTTATTTGTGTCATAGAAGTAATACACATTGACTATGTCATACTCAAGAGTACTGTAGACTTAAGTAAATATCTGGGCAGGAGAACATACACGAACACACACATTCACACACCTACCCTCCAAAATTAATTCACACCCTTGATTAAGATTCTTTTTTTTTTTAAAGAAAATAAATAAAACAAGTATATTTTAATTCTCAAACATGAAAAACCATTATACTTAATGATTCAATGGAATCAACCACAATAACGCTTCTCTCAAATGATATGTTTCTTGCTCTAAAAAATAAAGATCACATCTTTTCACACGCCTGTTTTCAGTACTTTGTGCACCCTTAAAATGCAAGGATAACACCACTGAGTCCATTTCTTTGGTGTTTTAGGAGATTGGTGAACATGGTTGGGGTGGAAGGGTTTTTGACCGTTCCGCCTTACAGAAATTTTACAAGATCCAGCAAATCCTTTCGTCTACATTTGTGGACTGTACTCTTTACTTCAAACCACAAATTTTCAGTCTGGCTCAAGTCTGGAGACATAGTTGAAAACTGCAAAACAGTAAGTTTGTGGTTAATTAACGATTTCTTGGTTGATTTTGCAGTATGATTGGGATAATTATCTTGCTGAAAGATCCCCACGACCAGTAGATGCAAAACAACCCCATAACCAACACCATATTTCACTGGATAATGTTCTATTCAATATGAGGGTCTTTCTTGGTTCCACTTCCATTTTCTCACATGCAAACAACTGCAGGCACACACACACACGCACACACATGCACGTGCTCGCATGCACACACACACACACACACACACATACACACATACACCCACACACATGCACGCACTCGCACACACACACACACATGCACGTGCTCGTACGCACACACACACGCACACACATTCACGCATGCACACAGACACACCCACACACATGCACGCGCTCGCACACACACATACACGCACACACACCCACCCACACGCACACACACACATTCATGCACACACACACACCCACACACGCACACACACACACACACCCACGCACACATGCACACAAACAATGCAGGAGTGTAATCAGTGCTGCTGGCCTGGTGTGTAATTTGGAGCTCTGTGGTCCACTCTGTTGTGCTTATTAATCCTGCTCTCCCTAGATTGTGGTGGGGGAGGGGAAGTGGGTGGGGGCTAGGGTGAGGGGGGTTGGGGGGGTTGGGGGTGGGAGAGATTGTTTTTTTTTTCTCCAGAGGGCACATATATAATCCCTGGAGGCATTTTTTTAAAGACATTCTCTGAGGCTGGGAGTTTCTGTTCACCGTACAGTCATCTTGGAGAACTGCAGCCTACATGCTGAACAGTAAACCTCCACGATTCAGGCCATAAATACACAAGCATCGTCGAGACAGTTGATGAACAGTTGTGGGCTATTCTGAGCCATATGTTCACAGACATGCTGTGTCTAAATATACAGTAGGTGGCAAAAAAAAGCCAAACAATAAAAAAATTTACAATTTACAAATTTACAAAAGCACATAATAAAAACCTTTCATTGTTGCGGTAAGCACAAATATAATACAAGCCGTGTAAAAGAATATTTCAACAGTTTTTTTTTTGTTTTTTTTTAATAAGTCGTCTGTATACCACCTAGGGGAATATGTTTGCCTCAGATTTGCTTATAGTTTCGTGGGGTCAATTTTGATCAGTTAGCCCCTAAAACCTCCATGTTTGATCACTAAATTTGGTCTACATGCAAAGGCAAGTAACAGCATTTCAGTAATATCACAGTGCTGCACGACTGGTTTAATCCACAGGAATGTAGGCTAATGGACCATGAGCTTTGCTGCAGCCAATTAAATGTTTTTACTGTAAATACAAACAAGCAATGTTGTAACATGTTTGTTCCTCATTTAAGTCACATCACTGAGGCGTATGTTTATTTTCAAAATTTACATTCTCGACGATGAAAGAAAGGTTAGCTTAGCTGTAGCTTAGCTGCATCATTAGTTGCTTTGTTATTTAGCTGTTTGTGCTGTTGCCGGCATTGGGGCATGTAGATCTTTATGCGGCTCTTGCTCATGCTTTGTGGCTATTTTCAAAATGAAAGACCCCATTCTACAGAATGCTAACCCTGTAATGCAAAGTTCACATTTAAACTTGTTCTCTTATATAAATAGCACTTTTTCTTTTATTCAGATGTTTTGTAAAGGCATTTAAATCCCATTTTGAGCATTGTTCAGCTATAACACACTATTATTTTGCATTTTGCTTATTGTTTTGCATGTTTGTAACAATTTTCTACTATCTGGTAAAAGACACATTTATAGTCCATATTTCATGATGTGTTGAATGTGTCCGTTTGCCTGATGTGTCCATTTGTCAGCCAAACTGTCACACACACGTGCGCCCACAGACACACATGCCGGGATCACAGTCTGGAAGATGAAGCCAAGGATACCGTGTATGTGGTGAAATTCAGCCATTCAGAAACACAAAGAGATGCTTCTCGGTATTTCTCCCAAACTGGCGAGGATTTAGGTTGTCCGTAAAGAGGCTGGACTGATGTTTGCCGGATTATGGGAGTGGCTAACACATACCAGCTGACCTGGGAGTCACAACACAGAAAACAACTGGAAATGCTAGAAAAAGAGGGAATGCGTTTTCTTTTTCTTTTTCGTAATTCATCTCAGCCCAGTAAGCGTATGCCAAAGACATTACTCTCTCTCTCTCTCTCTCTCACTCTCGCTCTCTCTTTATCTCTTTCTCTCGGTCACCCACTCACATACACACACACACACACACGTACAGGCACACACACGCACACACATACACAAACATGGTCACAGCACTGTAAATCAGAGATGCCCTCTGAGGCCATAAGGGAAGGCCATTAATGATTGAAGAGTATGGTGAAATCTGCCAGGGATTTGGCCGTCTGAAGCCAAAGGTAGTGTTCTCTCACCCCTCCATCCCCCCCATCCCACACCCTTATAGAGACCCCTCCAGACACATGACCTCCCAAGAGTAAGAAAGGGTATGCCAGAAAAAGAGAAGAACAGAATGAGGTACGGGGTCCCACAGGGTCGGAGAGGGTGAACGATACACGACAGCCCCCCCCCCCCCCCCCCCCATTACCTCCCCCTCTTCCCCTCCACCGCACCCCACCCCCACCGCCATCGCAACACCCTCCCAATTACTGTGAGAATACAGTCAGAAAGCTACACTTCGCTGCTTTCAAGTGCGTCTCGGGTCCACGGGGAATTTCGGAGACGGCGCATTCTCGAACGCACCCTCCCCAACCCCCCCGTGAAACCCCTCCCGCCCCACCAACCGCCACTTACACGCCCACACAAACCAACAACCACCAACCCCCACCCCCCCCCCCCAAGTCCCCGCCCAAACCGGATCGTTTCCTGACTCTCAGCAGCGATCCTCGCGTTTCTGGAGTCCTCTCAATCAGGCCCCGGCTGGGCCAGGCAGCGGCCGCTAAATCAATTGGCGGTAATGCGGTAAATAGAGAGGGCCGCCGCTCCGCTGAGCCCCGGCCGCCCGCGTACGCCGCGTAACGCCGCGCACGCCGCACACCTCCCGGGGAATTCACCCGCTACACCTGTAGCCGCGGATCCCAGGTCAGTCAGCACTAGAGCCGCAGTGAACCGAGCGAATGATAACCAACGAAAGGGTGACGGGTCCCCCCCCCCACCCAAAAAAAAACAAACATTAATAAATTAAGGCCTTTATCTGAAAACCGGACTGAGGACCTTCCTCAACATTTTTTTCCTGTGATGCTAAGCGTGCGTGGAAAAGACGCCGACCGATGTTGGTGTGCAGAGAGAGAAGGAAAGGAATAAAATTATAAAAAAGCAAAGAGAGAGAGACAGAGAGAGAGAGAGAGAGAGGGAGAGAACAATAGGAAGCAGAGACAGACTGGTTGGTAAATGTGGAGGCGCCTGGCAGTGTGTCAGGGCGTTAAAGTGTAAAGACACACCCTCGGAGCTCCTGCCATCCAGCCGCTTAACGAAGGGAAGGGATGCTCGGCGCAAAGACCTCTGTTTGGAGTGCGCGCATCTTTGCACAATACCTTCAGAAGGCTGAACACGCCCCTCTCTTCCAAACCCGAAAAACAGGGTGCCTGCCGCCTTGGATGCTGCCTATTGCAGTCATCGTCTGTCCATAAACTCAGATACACACGCAGTCTGACAGGCAGGCTTGCACACAGACAGACAGACAGACAGACAGACAGACCCTGCAACACAGACACCTTCTGTGCAATATGCAATTAGTCAAGGAAAAGACTTTTCTTTCGCCTCTCTGGCACTCTCTCTCTCTCTCTCTCTCTCTGTTTCAATTCAATTCAATAATGCTTCATTGGCATGACTGTATATGAACAATATTGCCAAAGCAATTCACAATGAAACAATTAACAATGACTCAAAAGACATATAATTAATACAGTGGAATAAAACGAATAATATACTGTTAGCTCCATAATGTTTGGGACAAATACATATTTGTTTTTTCTTGATTTGGCTCTGTAATCTACAATTTTAGATTTTCAATAAAACAATTCACCTGTGGTTAAAACACATTCCCAGCTTTTATTCAAGCGTTTTTTAGAAGAAAGGTTTTACTCACTTAAACACCACACTGTTTGGGACATATTAATGTTATGCAAGTGAAAGTAGTCATGTATAGTACATTGTCAGATATCCTTTGCACGTAATGACTGCTTTAAGTCTGTGACCCATAGACATCACCAGGTGCTAACATCTCTGGTGATGCTCTGCCAGGCCTGTACTGCAGCCATCTTCAGTTCCTGCTTGTTCCAGGAGCTAGTTGCCTTAAGTGTTCTCTTCAGCATATGAAATGCGTGTTCAGTTGGATTCAGAACAAGAGAATGACTTGGCCAGTCCAACAAATTTCCAGTTTTTAGCTTTGAAAAACTCCTTTATTGCTTTAGCAGTATGTTTGGGATCATTGTCTTGCTGCAGGATGAAGCGCCGTCCAATGAGTTTGGAGGCATTCGGTCAAACTTGAGCAGATAAGACGCTTCTGTACACAGAATTCATTCTTCCGCAGCTATCAGCAGTTACATCATCAATTAAGACAAGTGAACCCGTATCTGTGGCAGTCATACATGCCCAAACCCTAACACCCCCACCACCATGTTTCACAGACGGTGAGTGCTTTGGATCTTGGGCAGTTCCTTTTGGCCTCCGTACTTTGCTCTTGCCATCATTCTGATACAAGTGAATCTTGGTCTCCTCTGTCCAGAAAACTGTCTTCCAGAACTCTGCAGGCTCTTTTGGGTACTTCTTAACAAACTGTAACCCGGACATCCTGTTGTTTCAGCTAACTAATGGTTTGCATCTTGCAGTCTAGCATCTGTAGTTGTTTCTTAAGTCTGCTGCAGACAGTAGTCATTGGCACATCCACATCTGCCCCCTGAAAACTCTTTCTGATCTGTTGGACTAAATCTGCACTCTAACCACATTAGATTTGTTTGATTACAAATCTTAAATTGTGGATTAGAGCCAAATTAAGAAAAAATACATCTGTTTGTCCCAAACATTATGGAGCTCATTGTAACTATAAATAAGATATACATTAGACGTACAGTATACTTTAGACATTATATTTAATAATGTCTCTGTCGGTTTCTCTCTCTGTCCCCGTCTCTTTCTCACACTCTCCCTCTCTCACTCCCTCTCACTCTTTCACACACAACACACATGGAAGAAGATCAAAAGGAGTCAACCTTGTAGAACACACAATACAAACAGCGACGTCTCCGGGTTTCCCCCGCCTCCCCTGGCCACGCCCTCCCCTGGTCAGTATGGCTTTGCTGCGACAGCGAGGTTTTGCTGCATAACAGGACTTGATCTACGGACCTGATCTGGGTAAGGGTTGGCCTGCACGACAGCGCGCCGTGTTTGAGGAACAAATATTACAACAACAGCCTCAGGTCCTGTGCACACACCTATTACCCAGAGGTGCACACACACAAACACGTCCGAACAGTCTTAAGTCTTAAAGCATGGAAGCTTCTGGAAAAAAAAACGTAGTTCATCTCTGGTGATGAATGCAGAGATACACAGACTGTTAAATATAGAGATACACATGTGTGTAGCTTCCTCGCGTGACTTAAAAATCCAATTTATCTCATCCCAACCCCAACCCCAACCCCCCCTCCAAACGCTCATCACCAAGTTGCCATTATTTCCTTTGTTTGGCCTGCTCAGTCCGTACGTATTTCACTGTCCGGTTTAAGTAGGAAACGGCATCACTGACATGCAGTGGTGGTCATTAAAAAGGCATTACAGTAATGTGCGTGTTTGTGTCTGAGTTTCAGAAAGGCAAGGCTTGCATCCTACGCTTGGGGTGGAGGTGGGGTGGGGGTAGGGGTGGTTGAGATCCAGAGACTGCAAAATTACATCCAGGAGCCAATCCTAGCAAGTCTCCCCGTCTGCTTTTTTAATACGGGATATCAAAGAGGGAGGGCTGAAATATTATTTGGTTGGCCCTCTCACTGTCTGGGGTAATTTAAATGGTAAATCATAAAGAGAATTTTTAACTCTCACTCTCTCCTTTCCCTAACCTTTAATAAACCCCCTGCCACCCCAGACACACACAGGCACACAGACACACACACCCACACACAAACCACGCACACATGCTCACATACATGCACAATCATACACACATACACACACACACATACACACACTCCCACCCACTATCACTCCACCCCACCCCTCTCTCCTCACCAATGCCAAACTCCACTTCCCCATGCCTGTTCAATGTACATAACAACATATTCTTTAGGAAGGAGCTCTCTGGTCACCATGACAACGCCATTGCTAGGCAACAGCCATTTCTCTTCCTGCTTTGTTGCTGAACGGTGGCGGGGTAGCGGCAGAGACTTCACACGCCTGTCAGAGGCCTAGTTCTGGAGCCGACCAGCTCTGGTGGGGGCGAGGGGAAATTTACAATGTGGGGGTGTCGCAGTATAACGATGGCGAGGCGGGGGGGTGGGGGGGGGTGTTCCTATAAATACCCAGGAGCTCTACTTTTTAACAACTGAATGTCCCTGTCCAAAAAACTCCATAACGATCTGCCAGTGCCCAGAAGTGAACTAGTTCAAAACATTTTCCTTAGAAAATATAATATAATATAGGTCTGGGCTCTTTGAATATTATGTCCATAACACAGACACAAAGACAGCATACATTACATTAAATCGCTGATTCTATTATCTAGAGAGGTTTGCAATGCAAAAAAACCTAACTGCATCCACTAGAGTTATGTGTGCCGCTTTACCAGGCCAGTATCTACATGCAACATCATTAAAGTACTACATGTAAGTAAACATATGCCAGCCTAGAACCATACAACAAATACAAAAAATACAAATAATAATAATACAAAATAAAATAAAAATCAAATACATAATATTACATAAAACAGGCCACAGAGCCTGAGAGCAAATATCTATTTAAACAATAAGCAATACGATTCCTTTACTGTTCCAGGCAGCTTTTATTCAGAATTATTTTCCTCTTAATGCTTCCTTTTGTTCCTAATAAAGAAGACAACATGTGAGAAAATTGACTCCTATTATCTAAACAAAACAAAAAAATCACAGACGGCTCAAGGAATTTCTCAGGGTGGACAGACAGGGTGCATTAAATGTCAGTCAGTCAGAACAGTCTCTGAGAATCATTCACTCAGTGAATCAACCATCTCAGTGAATCACTCACTCAGCGAATCATTCAGTACAGTCTCAGTGAATCACTCACTCAGTGAATCACTCGGTACGATCTCAGTAAATCACTCACGCAGTGAATCACTGAGTACAGTCTCAGTGAATCACTCACTCAGTGAATCACTCGGTACGATCTCAGTAAATCACTCACGCAGCGAATCATTCAGTACAGTCTCAGTGAATCACTCACGCAGTGAATCACTCAGTACAGTCTCTGTGAATCACTCGTTGAGTAAATCGCCCATGCTCACTCTGAGAGGCTGAGCCTCAAGAACTGGACCCCGAACAACATCTTGTGTTTCTTCTTTGTGGAAAGACACCCAGCCCTCCTTAAAAAAACATGACCTTCAAAGAGTGAGACCTTGCACGTGCATCTTCCCCTCCCTCTTCTCTCTCTTCTGTCCATCCAGATAAAGGAACGTCTGAACCTCAATCCTGAAGGTGGGGTGGACCTTAACCCCCACCCCCCTCACCCCGCTCTCACCCCCCCAACCCCCCCAGTCTCCACAGACGACCCACAAAACCAATTTTCAGGTGCACATCAGAAGAGTAACCTCTAAAGCAAACAACCCCCCCCCCCCCCTCACCACCATATGAAAAAACAAGAAGGACAGCCATGAATTTTAATGCTCCTGCTTATTTCCACTACCAGCCATTTTCAGCCCCACGGAAATAAATAAATAAACAAAAAGAGGAGAGGTAGATAAATAATAAAACAAAAACAGAGAGAAAGAGAATCTCATCTCCTCGTGGAATAATCTGTCATTTTTCAAACTGATTGAAAGAGAGGGAGGGAGAGAGACGGTGAGGGAGAGATAGAGAAAGAAAGAAAGAAAGAAAGAAAGAAAGAAAGAAAGAAAGAGAGAAAAAATGGGGGGCTGCAAAAATGAAATAACGACAGGAAAAAAAAAACGTGGATTCCGCCAGGCTCCATACTTCAGACTGCTAGGGCGGCGGGTGCGAGAGTGGAGTGTGTCTAGACGCCGGAAACGGTCTTTCTGGCTGTTTAATAACGCATGAATAATGTATGGCTGAGATTCCATTATTACCAATATCATTAATATTATTATCCCTGCCGTAATATATATGCGGTGTGCCTCTCCAATCTTTAGCTTAGTCTGTGCCGATCGAGGGTGGGGGGCAGGGTGTGGAGGGGACTATTTTCTCTCACATCCACCCCCCCCCCCCCTCCGCAGCCGACAAATACACACTCAACTCTTTTTTTCATTTCGCTGGAGAAGATTGAGAATCGTTTGTGTATTGGGCACAATCACACGGGAACAAGAACACAGACACACATGCAGAAACACACAAGCACCCACATATAGTACACACACACGCATACACACACACATTAAAAGGCAGAAAAACACAAATAGGTGCACATACCGTCACAGACAAACACCCACACATTGCACACACACACATACACATTAAAATGCAGAAACACACTAATATGAGCACATACAGTCACAAACAAAAGACAAACACCTACACATTACTCACACACACACATGCACACATTAAAATTCAGAAACACACTAATATGCACGCATACACTCACAGACAAACACCCACACATTGCACGTGCACACACAGACACACAAAGACACACATAACTCACACAAATATATACACACACACACACACATGCACACAAACATATAAATGCAGAGACACTAACATGCATTCATGTACTCACACACAGAACCACACACACAAGCACAAGCCAAATAAGCATTGCATATATTCACACAGACAGAGACAGACATACATGCAACACACAACTGCAGAGATGCACAGGTGCACATGCACAAACACACACACACACATGCACGCACACACGCATGCACACACACACGCACACACACCCCACACCCCCTTCAGACCACACCACCTCCCATGTTTGAGAGAGCCTGAAAACATCCAAGGTCAGGAACACAGAGCATGAGCTCAGGTGGAAAGAAAAAGAAAAACTAGCAGCCGATCCTAACAAAGCCTACAGACAGCACTGAACACTCTGAGGCTTCGACACTGGGGAGCACTAGCACAGGACCGCCCAATTTTGCATGGGATGTGGCTACTTTACTCCGGCACCGCGGAGCAAACAGCCATTTTGTAAAGGGCCGTTTCTTTCCCATCGCTAATGGTATACAGTATATTGCCAGTCCAGTTTAGTTCCAGCACAGGTTTAAATCCACAAACGGTGTGACATTGCTGCTAGTGACCCCTCCCCTCCCCTCCCTGTCTACCCCAACCCCCCGCCTCCCCCCACCCCACCATGGCTGAACAGTAGTAGCAATCTTCTACTACAGCAAAAGGCTAGGTTTCAGCCGGTGTGCAGATATCTGATGAATTCTGATCACATGCAAATGAAATGAATGAGTCACGTGAAGTTTTTATTTTATTTATTTTTTCTTATGGTTCTTCCACCATTAATTCAGTCTTTCCTCTCGGCCAGTTTTTTCACGCTCCCAATTTGTAGCGGCCCGGTCGTCTCCGTGGCAGCCGCGCCATGGCGACACCGTGCGCCGTAGATTTGGGGGAGAGCTCAGATAAGTGTGAGCTCCCCGCTGAGGGGGGGAGAGCAGCCAGCTGCCATGTCTCTCCGCCCCACAGTGTGACTGAGCTGAGCCGCGCAGTCAGAGTGCTGGAGGCGCTCACTGGCTCAGCCGCCGCAAACAGACCGCACACGCTCAACTGTCCAGAGGAGGCGCTGTTGCGCTGCGAGATGGGGACAGCTCAGCCAATCAAAACCCTTCCTCTCTGGGCAAGGTCCAGTAAGGGCCTGCCATGCAGGGCATTCAGTCACAGCTGCCATTGGCACATTTTGGTACCAGGCCACAGCGGGCATCGATAAAACAATAGTTCATTCTTTCAACGTGCACAGCGCTCAACAGCTCACAAATTAGTCTTGAATCAGGCGAATGACTCAAGGATAGTGAATCATTTCAAGGGATATTTTTGGTGACTTTTATTATACAGAAAGCCCTTGACCTAAGTAAACACAGAGTGTCATAAATCTGAATTTCCAAGAAGTTTAAAAATCGGTGTGAATAATGCTCAAAGAGATGCACGATGAGATACTCCAATCAGCTCCCAACACATACTGTATGTATTACCAACAAGCACAAGGACAAAAGGTATGTGCAGTACTTTCGCTTTTATTTTGCATTGTATGTCAATTTTGTACTATGTATTTATGAAGCAATTATTATTTCCACCGTAAAATTACCTCACAAATGTGTTGGCTGTCTGTTTATGTACGGATTGTAATTTCTTCTGACGACATACACAAAAACAGTTGAAGAAAAAACTTGACATAAAAATTAATTTCTTTGTTTTATATAAATAGACTAACAGTGGTTGCAAGAACATACCAAATGCATGTTCAGGGCTGTATGTAGTATTTACTGTGCAATAAACTATTTTAAATATTTAAATTATCTTACAATGATACAAATATATTGAGCATTCTACACTATGTGATGGTGTTCGGTGAATACAGTGTAATACTGTAGGTGCTCATTGCTCATTGAAATTTCACAGTAAACTATGGATGACTGGTGCAATAAGGGTACTGTGTGTAATATGGATGCAGTAGAACCAGTTAGTTAGTTAGCTTTATTTGTCCATTTCATGTTTAAATGGGATGAAGACACCAAAACCATTTAAACCCCTTAAATGCACTCAAAAATGAGAAACACAGGACAGATATCGGGGAGCGTACTGTAGCAAAATCAGTATTGGACCTTATCGAACCTCTGTTTTGTGGTTGTTCCAATGACCTTGATATGCACTCTTGTACGTCGCTTTGGATAAAATCATCTGCTAAATGAATGCAATGTAGCAGATAAGATGAACTCACGCTTGTGGTTGTTCTTGCGCTGAAAGGGCAGGGTGTGGCGCTCTGAGTCTTCCTCGCCTTCCTCGTCCGCCAGGTGCGTGTGTGTGTAGTGGTAGCTCAGGCCCGGGCGGTTCTTATAGCGTTTCCCACAGACTGGCATTTACAAAACACACACACACACACACACACACACACAGACACAGCTCAGTGTTCGTGAGATCATCTTTGCAAATGAAGTAATCTTTCTATGGTGTAAATAGCTTCCAACACACGCCAAAATAAATGGCCAAAAAATAAACAGAAAGTCACTTTAATAACATCTGCATGATTTTACTTCAGGAATTTTGATAATTGTCACTCAAAGTGATCACTCACCCATCAGTGATTAGTCTACAGCACTGAGCCTGGTTCAAACAAGCCTGGCCTTGCAAATAGCTAGTTATACCATACACCAAGGGTCCCCAAACCTGGCCCTGCACAACTACAGGGCCTGCTGGTCTTTTTTGTCTTCACATTAAGGTTGGTTTTCAGCAACCGACCCACACCCATGAAACCAGGTGCTGTGACCTATTTGCTTTAATTGAAAGCAGTATTTCAGAGCAGAGGGTCATAAAAAAAAACCACAGACTCTGCGGGTCTTCGGGGCCGGGGTCAGGCAGCCCAGGCCTACGGGACGCAGTGATGTAGATGTACTGCTGTAAGCACAGCGCGGAGCATGCTGGTGTGGTGGTCCTGGGTACCCCACTTTGTGGAACAGAGCATGTCCTCTATATCCCCACAAAAACGGTACTCACTGTCACACACATAGGGCTTGTCTCTGTCCTCCAGGGAGGCTGGCTCCTGCCTCTTCCTCATCCCTCCCACACCATAGGCCTACACAAGGACACACACACACACACACAAACACACACACAAAGAAACTGAAGCATATACACATATAAAATACACATACTGGAGTCACACATAGAGTACAGTCTACACACACAGGCACACATGCACACACACGTGCACACACGCACACAAGCACAATCTCGGATTGTGCGAGTACAGGAGTGAAAAGTCCCGGTCGCTCAGTCAAAGTGCGACAGTCGCACTGAAGCGCGACCCCGTGTATCGACTGAAGGTGATTCGAAATCTCTCGTCCCCGGCCACCCGATCCGTCTGCACTGCAGGTTCATCTCAAGGGCTTTTCCCTGTGGTGGATAATGCCCAGAATATCTACAGCCTTACACCTCCAAAACAAAACACAAAAAAAAGAAAGAAAAGGCAGCTATCCGTGGGAAACCATGTCACACGTCTACGGCACGTGAGGGAGGGGGGGACGCATGAAGACAACGTGTCTGGTCTTTGTTAGCCGCAGTCAGAAGTGTAACCTGCCTGCGATGCTACCTGCCAGAGCAGCGCCATTTAATTAACAGCACATGAGGTGAGAGAGGAATTTTATATGCAGCGCGACTCATCAGGCGTAGGGCAGGAGAGTGACAGCTGCTTGGCCACACCCACTTTTCCCACCTTCATCTCTGGAGACCAATCAGAGAATAACACTTTTTTTTTTTTTTCTTTCTTGCCTGTACACGGCGACGGCAGTTTCCGGAACCCCATCTGAGTAGAGAAGCAGCAGGAACCCTCCCCTAAAAATTGCCTTCTGCGGTATGACAGTGACGGCTACATTAGCGTTACTGTTGATTGGGGTGTTAACTTCGGAGGCAATAATTTAGCGCAGAAACAAAGAAAGTCGGCGATCTATTTAGGGATGTGGAGGAACACGTCTACGGGCAGGGGGGGGGATGCGATGCGCCGCAGTGCGTGGGTGTAGCACTGCTCTTGAGCGAAGCAAAGAAGTGCCAGCCAGTCAAATCAGTAATCAGCTAAACGTGTGCTGTGGCCATAGTGCAAACAGCAGAATAGTCTTCCAGGAAAAAAAACCCTCGCAGCCCCGTCACCTCTTCCTCCTGGCACAAAGGAAGTGATGCGCACACACCACTGCTGCTCATTAGTATTGTAGCCATGCTTTTTAGAGTTCAGCTCCCAGAGCACTACCAGCTGGAGGTGGGGGCAGAAAGTGTTTGGTTGAATTAGCATTCCTCTCTCTCTCTCTCTCTCTCTCTCTGTCTCTTTTACTCTCTCTTTCTCTCTGTCTGTCTCTCTTTCTCTTGCTCTCTCTCTCTCTCTCTCTCTCTCACTCTCTCTCACTCACCCGGCCTTTGGTCCGGTTTTTACGTTTGGGCATGTCATCCTCCATCTCCTCCACCTCCAGTTCATGAGGAAAGTCTCCCACAAGCAGCTTCTGTAAGAGTGCAAAAGGACCCCTGAGTCAGCAGGGGCACCAGAGAGCATAGCAGTGCAGAAGTACCTCCCAGACAGCAGGGGCAACAGAGAGCACTCCCACAACTGGCAGCCCAAGGTGATCTTCCTGATTGCTGTAGGCATGCAGTGTACATTTGTTTGCTGTATGCACATGGTTCAGATTCATATTCTCCTCTGGAGCTGAAATGAAATTTAAACGTGTTTAGCGCAGTGGGTGTCATTTCAGTGTCACCTGGCAACCCTAAGTTTCCAGCTGCCAAACCCAAAGTTTCCATGTGATGCTCGCAGTGATAATCGGACTTCACTTTTTAAATTCTTTTTTATTTTAGGAATTTTCAAAATATATCAAGAATTAAAGGAGAGGAGCCATGCGTTCTGGCTGTATATTTCTGGTGGAAAGCTGAAAGCCTCAGAAATAAACAAAAGTTAAATTGAACACGCAAAGAGTTAAAGAAGTTAAAGTCTTTGCACGGATTCAGAGCATTCTGTCATGCATGGGGTGGTACAAATCCCCAGCCCGCTCCCCCTAGGCTCCTGCTCAGGTATGCAGTCAAGCAAGCCCCTGGATTTGAGGCCTGATCCCAGAGGAAGTCTGTGCCGGCTGTGCCAGTCCCCTAATTGGTGATAATTGGCTAATTGTTGACCTTCGGGATTATTGTCATGTCTTGAGCAGGTGGAGCTGGCATACATGATCGCTCAATGGAGAGGCTGGGAACTCATCCGGAAGGAGAAACCAGCACGCTCACACATGCATACACGGCCATACACACACACACACACGCACATGCACGCATACACGACCACACACACGCACACACACACATACATGCACACACACAGACAAACACACACACACGCACAAACAAACACACACACACGCATGCACGCACGCACGCAGACACACTGAGAGTGTTGTTCATGAGCCTCCATTATAATACAAATAATTGAATCACTTTGTGCACTTCCCGTGAAAGTTCACCTGCCCTAGCGCCACCATTCATGGCAGCTTAAGACTGAATGACACACATTAAATGTAAATGTAATAACACACATTAGCATGAGGTAACAGCTTTTGTCGCATCATACAGTGTACATCATAGCAGTTCCACTGTGTGTGCATTAGGGCAGTGATATATTTAACAGAATGTGGTACCAAAGTAATATGACAAGTGTTATGTCATGCTTATGACAGTGCAATGTAGGCTCATAGGCATATGGTTCGATTAAATTCCCCCCAGGCCTAGCACATCCACATTAATGCTTGATTTTTACCTGTGAGTACAGCTAAGGTAAAGCACCTTGCCCAAGGAAAGCCCCGCTCCCTCAGGCATATTCAGCTGCTCCGGGGAGCCAGAGGGTCTGAGGGTTTCCATTTGCACCTCAGAATCAGACTCAAGAAACTAGACCATGGGAATAACAAACTGAACTGCTCAATTGCAGTTGTACACAAAAGCTTGGACACCCCTAGTGAAACTGTTAAAAAAAAAAAAAAAAAAAACATTAAAAAAGATGACCTGACCTCTGTATAGTTTAATGTTAAATACAATATATTTCTGTAAATTAAAAATTGAGAGTAATAAAACAATGCGAACGTTACAAATGCAAAAGTGTGGATGCCTTGTCGGTTAGTACTTAGTAATCCCTTCTTTGGCAGACTTATAACAGATTCCAGAAATTTCCTGTTGCCAGTTGCAAGTCTTTCTATTCTTGCATTTGGAATCTTTTTCCACTCCTCCTTGCAGGACCATCATTTTTTAACGTAAGTATCCATCTTCTGACTCCAAACACACTGCTGGTGTGTGTGTGGGCAAAAGGCTCAATTTTGGTCTCATCTGACCATATCACCCAGTTCCAGCCGATGTTCCAATACTGGACTTTCCTTAGAACCAAATGCTGTGGTCAGATGAGGCCAGAATGGAGTTTTTTGGCCATGCACACCTGTGCTGGAATTGACATCTGAAAAAGGATGTCAACACTGAAAAGGATGTCATGCCTACAGTGAAATATGTTGTCATGGGGGTTGTCTTGCATCTGTGGGTCCTAGGACTCTTGTTTAGGTAAATACAATCATGAACTACAACAACTGCCAAGACATTTTGCACAAAATCATGGGAAACCCCCAAACCTATTATACCATTATTTACTAATAATTATTGTCTTCTGTCGTACAGGCTTTTGATGATGTACAGTCCTGTTCATGCCAACTTAAGTTTGTATTAATTGCAGACAAACCCAAGATTATGTTGTTTACTAACTCAAAAGAGTTATCTTAAATTCTTTAATGTATTTCAACTTCATAAGGCAAAAACAAAATTGTTAGAATCAAATTGCAAGTGTTTGGATATCTTAACTGATCGTCATTTATCTTTTAAATCTCACATCGAAAATCTTATCTCTACGTTTAAATTGAAGTTAGGGTTCTATTTCAGGAATAAATCCTGCTTCCTGTTCGAGCTAAGGAACGCCTGGCGTCAGCAATATTCTTGCCACTGCTTGATTACGGTGATCTGCTTTATATGAACGTGTCAGCGCAAAGCTTACGGATGCTAAGTTCGGTCTGTCCTTGTGCCTTACAGTTTATTACTGCTTATGATGTTCTTACGCACAACTGTACGCTGCATGCCAAATCCGAGTGGCCTTCTGTGGACTTACGTAAGCGTATCCACTGGTACAGTTTCATTTACATATCCATCCTCGGGATACGTCCATCTCACCTGTGTACACATTTGCCCAGATACCGTGGTCATTACGGCCTATACTCACAGGATGTTTTTCCCCACATTTGGAACAAGCTAAGCTAAAATGCCTTTAAGTGCTCAGCCCCCTCTACATGGAATGCACTGCAGAGCGACTTCAAACTGACTGAACTGATTTCTTTCTGCGAATACTCACCGATTTTGAAGGACCTAGAAAATAACTTTGTTGTTAAATGTTTCCGCAGAGCTTATTTTTGATGCTATACATTTTATTCGATTGATGATATGGATTTAGATTGTATTTTTGATATTATTTTACTAAGTATCTTGTCTTTTATGTTGTCTTTGTCATAAACCCTTATGCATACCTTTTATGCTACCCCTTGGCCAGGTCTCACTGGCAATGACACTTTCACCTGGTTAAATAAAGGCTATAAAAATGATAAACCTAACTGCTACCACTAACCCGCATCCATCAGGAAAGGCAAACTTGGCCACAAATTGATTTTTCAGTAAGCCAATGATCCCAAGCATACTTCAAAATCAACCATGAAGTCCTTAGAGGAAAGAAAGATTAAGGTTTTGGAATGGCCATCACAGTCCCCACTCTTAATATTATTGAAATTCTGCAGGGAGATTTCAAACATGCAGTGCATGCAAGGACACCTACAAATATTTCTGAGCTAGAAGAGTTCTCCAAGGAAGAGCGAGAAAAAATTCCGAAATCAAGGATAGAAAGACTTAACTGGCTACAGGATTGTATGTTTGGGACCTGTTTTTGATCTGTCAGTAGAGGTGTTACTCGGTACTACCTGACAGGGCGCCAAAACTTTTGCACATGCCTCACTTTTGGCATGTTCACTTTATTTTTTAAATCTGTAATCATTTCAAATAAATACTGATCATGAATGAAAATTATGTAGAGGCAGAGTCAGCTTGCTTTCACCAAGAGCTTCACTGGAACATACACTTCAACCGGGGGTGTCCAACATTGGCACACTGCCAACAAGAGTTGAGGATCACTGGTCTAATCACTGCACCTCACAATGTCCAAGTGAGCAGTGCCGGACTTTAAGATGTTGTGGAGGAAGATCTGCTGCAGATCTACTGTATATGTAAAACTAGTCCCTCAGGACTGAGAGGCTCAGGCTTCGAATTGAAGATCGTCCATTTGGTTCACCCTCAGAATGCCAGTTCGTTTTTTCCAGACAGGGTCTGATGTACGTGTGTTACTCTGATTAGATTAGTGATGTGTGTGTGTGTGTGTGGAATGCCGCAGATGGCAGCATCAGACTGCAAGGTAAACCACACATCATGTTTTCAGACAACTGTCGGCACCCTGTGGAACTGCTTCGTCCAGAGCGTGTACTGTCAATGTGTCTGCACGTGTCGCAGAGTTCAGGGACATGGGTGAGTGTGTGTGAGCGTCAGCCACAGAAGGTGGCTTCACACCCTGTAGTTTGAATGAGAGCACAATTATTTTCCTTGGCTGGTAACCTTGGGTCATTTCCTCAGAGAGCTCATTGTATCTCTTGATGTCCCCCTAAAGCACAGAAATTCATTTGTGTTCCCTGTAGAGGACATGAGTCTCTGGTCTTAATCTCAAGAAATTGTTCTATGTTGTTCTATATATTGTTCTATGTTGAAGCCTACACTACAAGGGACATTCAATGAAAATAAGAAAACTATATTTCTGAAAATATGTTTGCTGCAACATGTTTTTGTCATCCAAGACACTTGCATTACGTCATAAAATTAAAATACTTAAACTTATTTTTCAGCAGGTGCCTCAGACGGACTTGCAACCAGCGAGGACCGAGGTTGGAATCTGTATCAGACCAACTTCCATAACACACCATCTTGTTTGCCAATGTTCACGATCCTATGCTGATTCTCTTTAGCACAGCTGTGCGAATCTGTGTTTGTGTGCTTCTTGGTCGATTCCCTTTGTGTGTGTGTCCGTGCGAATGTCTGCGCATGCCCCTTAAGCAATGCCCGGTCGCTTTGCTGTGTCGAGGCCCCCCCCCCCCCCGCCCTCTTACCTGGCACTCGCTCATTGGCTCCTCCTCCTTGGTCTCCACCTTCTTGTCCAGCGTCTCAGCGCTGAGCAGGGACTCCAGTACCGGCCCCTCAGGCACCCCCCCCTCCTTCTTCAGAGAGGCCTCGTAGTCTGCTAAAGAGAGGGCAGGCCTCAGCGCGACACCCCGGAACCCCCAACGTGCTCATACGCGCGTCTGCCGAAATTTTAGGGCTTGCAATTAAACCAAACTTATGACGCCCTCATTAATAAACGGCAAGCTATAGCGAACAGGGCTCATTATGATCTTATTAGGAAGCAGCCCACGGAAAAGCACTCTCCTACCGATCTTGAACTCGATGGGTCCTAGGCGGGGGTCCTCTAGGATGTTTAGCCGTCTCTTCTTGCGCCAGCAGCGGGCGGGGTAAGTGTAGAGCTGTCCTGGGGCCAACCCTGCAACAACAAATCCGAAGCCAGAGACCGTAACTGACGAGAGCACTTCCCAATCACAAGTGGCCTTGACTCAGCTACCGTTAATGACACTTTGAACTCTGACCAATCCAAATCCGGCATCGATTGAGCAGCATCCGAGGACACGTGTGTCAAAAAACTCAACAGCGTGAGCTAAGCTAAGGATATTTATGTATCCAGTCCACATACAGCAAGAGAGAGATGGAAAAATCATCAATAAAACATAGTCTTATATTTATGTGTGTGTAGCATCCTGGCTAATAAAGTGTTTTGCATAACCCAAGGCCTATATTTCCCATAGAAAAGAGAGCAGAGGCTCAGTCAAACAGGGACTCCTTCACAAATCATAAACAGCAACCATACTGCTGATGACAGCAGGCACATAACCAAGCATAAAAATTAGGAGGGTCATTTGTGATTAGCAGATGAGTCAAAGTTTTGATCGAATCCCACAGAGACCCAGAGAATCAAGTGTAATCAGAGATGTGAACCTGCAGATGACTGACTGACAAGTCAAACACAACACACATGCATGTACACACACACACACACACACACACACACACACAAACTGGTACACATACACAGATGTACACCCGCAAATACAAACACACATACACAGATGTACACACACACAAACAGACATATATATTTATATATACACACACCATGCACAAACATGTACACATAGAAAAATGTGCACACACAGGCACACACACACACACCTGGCCCGCGGTGATTCTTCTCCATCCAGATGTAGCAGTTGCTTTGGGCCACGCCCGTCTGGGAGTCCAGGAAGGGCAGCCGCATGGAGCGCTCGGCACACAGACGGGCATTATAGCTGCGACAGTGCTCTATAGCCTCTCTGTAGAACTCCTCCCCCAGACTGGAGGGGGATGGGGGGGGGGGGGGGAGAGAACATTTAACCAGGCAGGACCCACCTTTATTATCCACCTTTATTATTTAGAGCTAATGGTTTGCAGGCACACTGCATATGGCATTATGGCATGTAGCTGCAAAAATAAAAGCTATATTCTAACATGAAAAAAATTAAGACTAAATTCTAAAATGTTTAAAGGACATGTTTAAAATATTTGTTTTAAATGCTACAGGGATGATACGGCTGGGATGCCATTAATTATTTCACTTTATTTATTATACGACTATAAAGACTTTGGAACTTGCATGATTATGACATTAATGCCTTTTCTGGTATCAACACCAATACCATCAATACTGACATCAGTATCATTGCCAACACCAATACCAATCATTATATACAACATCAATACATACCAAAACCAATACAAATACATACACACAATATCAATACATTACATAAAACATCCAACATTACCCACACAAACTACAAGCATCATATCTTACAACATACCAATATACATACATACCAATATCATTACCAACACCAATATCAATACTGTTACCAATACAAACATCAATATCATTTTAATAAATGCTGACACCAATGTCGATACTAATAGAGAAACAAATGCTATTTTCAATACTTGCTGTAAAAAGAACTAATAATTATAATAATTAAAATAACAAGTATGACAACAACAATAATGATAACATTAACATCATAATCATCATTATTGTCAATAAAGGGAATTTTATCTCTGTTCTCTGTTCAGATTTTGAGGCAGATTTTTTTAGGGAAAGAAAAGTTGCAGTACATGTCATTACACATGAAGGACTGAGGAGTTAGAGCCCAGACCCCTGTCATTCTGGCCTTCCCGCCATTGACCGCCGACCGCTAGGCTAGCCCCGCGGCGCGGCTGCCTGTCTGAGCAACGCCGCCATCCTGCATCCGCAACCGCGCATTTCAGCGTCTTTACGTCTTCCACCCCCCAACCCCCACTCACACCCACCCTCCAGAAAAAAAACCAAAAACAAGATGGCTTACCTGTTTTTAATGACGGTCCCGCTGGATTGCCTGAGAGGACAGAGCGAGCGAGAGAGACACGCACACGATCAGTCTTTCCCAAAGTCCCATTCATCTCCGCGGCGCGCTTTGCCAGCGCCGCCGTTTTACAGTCCATAAATGGAATACGACACCGCACTGAGCCTCGAGACAGCACAACAACAACAACAACAGGGCCCCGAAATCATAATAACTCAGCGTAGCGTCGCTGTCCCCCAACTCGGTCCATTAGACGCCCTCGCTGTCTGGACGGTGACCCCCCGTCTCCAATAAGAGCGCTTAAGGAGTTACGGCTGTAAGGAGACGTTACCAAAAGCACCTGGAACATTCACTGTGGCTTGTGAAATCCAGGTGCCTTACGGTGTATCACCTCACAAAAACAATGCGTGACAAAATGCATCACGATATATTCGGCCCTCCAAAATTCTTCACACAAAGTACTAAACTAAGCTAGATTTTAATTTTCAAACTTGGAAAATGCAGAATAATATTTCTCAAATTGTCATGTTTGTCCCCCCAAAAATGTGCTACAAATATTCACACCCCTGTTTTCAGGACTTTTGCACATTTCTCTTTGCAAGGATAACGCTATTGGTTCATCTTCTACGGTGTTTTATAACATTGGTAAACACACTGGGGCTCTTCGACCATTCCTCTACAATTTCTACAGAATCTTCAGATCCTTCGGACCCTTTGATCTATGTTCAATTCAAATTCAAGTTCAAATCTTCAAATTACATTTTCAATTCAAACCGAAAATTTTTTAGATCAAGTTTAAGTCTGGAGACTGTGATGGCCATTGCAAAATATCAATTTTGAGGACAGTTAACCATTTATTGGCTGGTTCTGAAATGGGCTAGGGATCTTTTTTCTTGCCGAAAGATCCATTTGCAGCTAATATTGAGCCTCCAGACAAGTACTCCAGCAAGTACTGAGCCATTATGTTTGTGAGATTAACCTGAACAAGATCCCGGGATGAAAATCAACCCTCTAACATCAAATATCCACCACCATATTTCACCAGAGATATGCTGTTCTTTCTTCCAAGGTCAATCCCACTGCTGGTGTGCACGTCAATAAGCTCGATTTTAAAAAGCCACAGCACCCAGTTCCAATCAAAGCTCAAATTAGGCTTGGCCCAGTTTCCAGCAATCCTCCATATAACGAGGTATATAAAAATGGCAATGGTGCTATTTCAATACCATCCAAACAATTTTGTGTTTAGAGTGTATGTAGCCTACATACGTGCCAGTGGTTTTACACTTCTTCATTACTGACCAAATAGTGGACTTTTTTACTTACTTGTTCATAACTATCTCCTGAAGTCACTGAATACTTGTTTAACAAAATATTTTTCTCTGATTAATTAGGATTTTTTTGAGAGCACAATAGAGCTCATTATCTGTATTATTTTATTCAGCTAGCTTTGCTCATCTATATCAAGGGTGTGAATAATTTTGGAGGACACTGTAAGGAATAATCAAAATAGTCAAACATGAGAAAACATGTATTTACATTCCATATAATTAATGAAATATGAATATTAAATGCATGCATGTATGCACACAACGGTCGTGTGGAAGTAATTAACGGCAAAGGCTACCACATTTTAACAAAGAAAAAATGTATTCTTTTCATCCTCCATTTAATATTTTAACATACATTACTTCTTCATGAGGGAACTCCTGTCACTCAAATCAGAAACCAGACATCAAAAAGGCAGAAGAACAGTGAGGGATGAAGTCCACAGATACAGCCTGGTTAAAAAAAAAATAAAAAAATAAAAAACTATAGACCAGCACTACTTAAAAGATGAAACGGAAAAGGTTCCTCTCAGGCAGGGAATTGTGGGTAGAGGTCAGAAGGCACAGTAATCATGAAGGGCACATGATTATAAGGTGGGTATGTACATGGCTATTACTAAGCATTGGGGTATGTACGAATGCTATTCTCGCTGAAAGCGACTCTGGTGGCTTGCCCTGTGGTCTCGCGTGAAACGGGACGCCTGGCGCAGCGCTGCCCCTCTCAGTCGACGGCGGTAAGGAGCCGCCCTGGCATGCGAGCGGCGCGCCAGGGCGGAGCCCGCCAGGCAGCGGGACAGCGACACGGTTGGGAGCCTCAGAGCCAAACGCTGCGCGGGATCAGGGCAGCGACGCACCTCCTCCTCGAAGCCCCCCCCCCACCCCACCCAGGACCTTGCAGGGGAAGTGGACACAGGGACAGGGACACAGGGGTGAAAATAAGGGGGGAAAGATAATATTTTGGAGTCTGCAACGCAGGACAGCCTTGCACCTGCATTGCCGTAACGTCACGGAAATGTTGTCTGTTTATCGCCATCTCACGCAAGCCCTGAGATGGGGAAGCAGTGTAATAGCACGGGGATTAATTCCCTCCATAAATTGCACAGACACACAGGCACGCACACACTCATGCAGACATACACACACAGTCATACACGCACACACACGTAAATGAAGGCACATATGCTCACAAACACAGAAATGCATGCATGCACACAAACACACACGGACACATAAACTCACACTCACAAATAAATGTATACACACACTACTACGCACATGCACACACAAGCATATAGCGACACACAAAAATAAACACGTAATCACACACACATGCACACACATGCATGCGCACACGCACACGCACACAGCTTTTAAAGTATTAAGTGTATGATGTGGAAATAGTCTTGAGCTTAAAAGCTGTATAGGTCCTGAAAGCTGCAAGTCGGGGAGGTGGTGGGGTAAGAGAAAAAAAAAAAAAAACGTTCAAAATGCAAAGCAGCTAGCCCCTGAGGTTCCCCCCCTTCATTCTCCCCCTCCTCCCTCCTTCCACCACCCCCCCCACACACATATATCCACCCCCCCCCCCACCCCCTTTCCACCCCTCCCCCACTCCCTCATCCAAGCGCTGCAATTGGAGCTATCGGAATAAGTCAACCACTCAATAATAAGTTGACAGCTGTAGAAAATGGCTGCTTTCAATTCGGCCCCTTCTCCTGCAATCTCATTACATTATGCCGCGTCTGCTTGTCCTTGAAAGCTTAAAAAAAAAAAAAAAGTGTTTTGGGTTAGGATACAGGGGAGCTGGGGAGAGCGGCAGTCGCTCTGAAAACTAGGCCGAGACGGAGGAAACCGAGCCGCTCCGCTCTCAGCGTAGCGCTCGTTTCGAGACGAGGTGGGGGGGTGGGGGGGGGGGACACCTCTCCGGCAGGAAGAAAAAAAAGGGGGCTTGCGCGAGGACGTGCGTGCGGCGTGCGGCCGCACTCGGGGCGTGGGAGTTTCGCGGAGGGCGGCGCGGGCGGCGCGGGCGGCGCGCTGCGTAGCGCGGTGCTGTGTGTGGGACCGCGCCGAGGACGGGGAAGCAGGGCGTTCAGGCCAGGGCATGCGTCATCGAGCTGGGACTCATTCGTCAACTTTATAGCCATCAGCTTGGAGTGGAGGCTGATTTTAACAGCAATATTTTGAAGCCTGTCTAAGTCTGTACAAGGATCCGAGAATGAAGTAGAAAGAGAGGGGTGGGGTGGGGGTGGGGCAGGGGGATGGGGTGCGATTGCAGGGGAGGCCTGCAATTACACAACCTGATACATTCAATCACAAACCCTAAAGAGGGGAGAAATATAGGAAAAGAGGGAGAAAAGCAGACAGGGCAATGTCAAATGTACCCAAAAAAGCCCTGGACACACACATACAAACACACACATGCACACATACAAACACACACATATACAAACTCAAACATGCACAGATACAAACACACACATATACAAACTCACACATGCACACATACAAACACACACATATACAAACTCAAACATGCACAGATACAAACACACACATATACAAACTCACACATGCACACATACAAACACACACATATACAAACTCACACATGCACACATACAAACACACACATACACACATATAAACACACACGCACACATAAAAACACACACATATACAAACTCACACATGCACACATACAAACACACACATATACACATATAAACACACACGCACACATAAAAACACACGCACAGACGCTCACACACACATACATACAAACACACATACCCACACATAAAACCACACGAATGCACAGTCAGACACACACACGGACATATACACACACAAATGCACACACACACAAAGACACACATACAAACACGCATGGACCCACACATGCACACATAAATACACACACACACACACACACACACAAATGCACACACAAACAAACAAACACGCGCACACACACAGACACACACACTCAAAACCCACTGCACTTATTTTGCAATTCTGGGCACAGGGCAATAAAAGAGCCTGGAGCAGTGGCTGCCTTTTCACCAGTCTTAATCCACAGAGTGTCTCGACACCAGGCAAACAGAGAGGAGTGATTGGTCCAAAACAAAGCGCAGCACAAACACAGCGCATAGCTGGGAGCCCTGAAAACGTGCAGCATGCAGGCAGAGGCGCAGCCCTCCGAGGGCCCCGGCCAGGGCTCATCGCAGGCCTCCTCTAAACCACCTTCTCAGACACAGGGAAGCGCATGGGGACTGTAGTCCAAACCGTGGGCTGCCCGCTAATAACACAGGTCTTAAGCAGGGACTGAATAAACTACAGCTCCCTACACTCCGTCCCGTCAAATCAATTAGCCACAATTAATACAGCTTCTGCTGTTAAAGAAACAGAGAGCTCCCTCTAGAGGCCAAATAAATTCACTAGGAGAATTAAAACGAGTATTGTCTGTGGTCAGTTTGTAATATCTATACCAGTGGTAACCAACCCAACTTCTGGAGATCTACCATCCCATAGGTTTTTATTTCAACCCTAACAAAGCACACCTCATTCAACGGCTAGAGGTCTCGTCGAGCCTGAAATTAGCAGAGTCAGGTGTACCAAATTAGGGTTGAAATGAAAACCTTAAAAGATGGTAGATCACCAGGAACAGAATTGGTTACCACTGATAAATACAGAGGCAGGGATTTTAAAAAACTGATGAGCATTCAAAGAGCTACATATCTCTGCCAGTGCTTCTGCACTGTGTTTGATGTGAATTCCATTTTAATTCAGTCAATGTAGAAAATTAGTCACTTTAAAAAAATTATTGGACCATTATTGGCCTTTTTTAAATTCATGAATTGAATTTTCAGGCAAAAACCCAGGTTGCGCTTTACCCAAAAATATTTCTCACAGAAACAGAGAGAGAGAGAGAGAGAGAGAAATGTAGAGAGAGAGAGAGATAGAGAGGAAATATGTCTTTAAGACATTGTAGGTTAAAAAAACAGCATAATAGTTGGCAGAGAGAGCACGATTGAGTGTAATTTATTTGCTTGGTGGAGGCCCTTGCTCAAGGTGACTCACGCACTCTTTATTTTGCACATCCACCATTATATATAGCTGAATACACACTACGGCCAATCAGGGTTTCAGTGCAAGAGCGCACCGGGAGTGTAAGCCCACAGCCGTGGGTACCTGTGCAGCGCACAGTGAGACCCACAGCAGCACAGCTGCGCAGGAAGGCACAGCCCGGCACAGGTGGATGCGCAGGCGGCTTGGAGCCCCTGTTTGAAAACCCGGCCGGCCAGGCCCATCAGCCCACACGGATGCTAATGGCCTGGTCCTGTTGGAAACGCAATCTGCACACCCATCCCCCACGTCTGCAGATTAGACTATGCAATATCAGCCCGCCAACCCCGCACACACACACACACACACACACACACCCTCACTACACACCCCTCCCTCCTCCATCCCTCTCTCAGTACCCAGTGAAATGATTTCTCTTCCTTTCTTTCTCCCCCCTCTCTCCCTCCCTCCCTCTACATATGTGCCTGTGCCGTTCCTCTCTGTACTCTAAAGATAGCTGCTGTACTGTGGGGAACTAATCTGGAGCTATCCTGGATCCAGCCACCAGCTCACTGACCCAACCAGATCCCAACACCACTTAGAGCAGCAGCTGGGAAGGGGGGTGGGTCACGTCACTGCAACGTCCATGTAACGTTTCCGGGAACACATCCCATCACAACTCTGCACAGCTCAGGGTGGGGGGCAACGTCACTGCAACGATTGCGTAATATTTCTAGGAAGGCGTCACAACTCTTGTAGCAGTATGGGGTGGGTTGGGTTACATTACTACAACGTTCACATAACGTTTCTGCCGAAAGGGATGTGTTGAGTGTGTCGCAAGGACGTCACAGGTGTGCCAGACCCATGTCAACCACAGCCGGTCTGCAGGGGTGTGGGTTCTGAAAGACCAGAAAATTGACCAAAAAATTGTGAATAGCAGCCCTGCTGTTGCTGAAGGGCAGCAGGAATAAGTTGCTGGCTGCTGCACCTGTCAGATTTACACCGAACCCAATCTGGAATTCCACTGGATCTCTCCAACGTATTTCTTTCCAACGTATTTCTGCGTCCATTGAGGCTTCCCGTTAATGATCTCCAGCCTGGAGAATGAATTTTAAACTCTCTGCGAGCGCATCTAAAAAGAACAAGCACACATTCCTGACCCTTGCCTTGGGAATTACGTCCCAAACCC